>NC_056743.1:198153599-198208599 GCF_019279795.1 Protopterus annectens
ATCATTTTTCCATCAGACCTATCATTGGGTACAGTGCCCCTTTTTGTACTTGCCTAACCAGGCATATCCAACAATTGGAATGTCCACAGAGGTTACTCACTAAAATAAATAATACAGAGCTTAAGTAAAATGTCCTATGATGACCACCTCAAGGCTATCTGTATTCTGTCTCCTACAGGCTTTTGAGGGGAAGTCTATGCCTGGTATACAGGCCATTGCCCGACCTCACTCTGATGGACCTCCTACATATCCACAAAACAAACGGCACCAGAATTACCTGTTCTGAAGACTTAAACCTTGCTGGTGATATAAATAGGACCTGCTGGAGAGAGAGATATGTATCCCAGAGATTATCCCGTCTCTGGAACAGGCTCCCCATCCATGTGAAGCAGAGTTCCTCACTAACCCAATTCAAGTGCAGCCTGGACAATTGGATGGGGAGCAGGAAATTCATCCCTGGTTTGGAACCCATGTCTCTAATGGACATAGACAAGCTGTAAATGGTTCATCTCCCAGGCTCTAGCTTGTAAATGTTTCATCTTCCAAGACCCTTCTTACACTTATCAAGGGTATCATAACTTAGATTTGGGATGCATGGCTAGGCCTAAAAAGGCCCTTTGTTATTGGCCTAGTAAACACCTATGAACATCCACCGTGGCCTGTATGAGGGGATGAATGCACACAGACTGTTGTTGAAGTAGCTGTATGGTCATCATTCCACATCTTTTTCAAGCATATCCTTAACGTAATTGTCTACCCATATCATTCTCTTCCACTCTATAGCGCAGATAGTTCCATCTTCTCCCAATCTCTGATTATAACCTTCCACCCCACCAATTTCCTGATGTGTGGTATTTTTTTTTCTTCTTCTTCTTTGGAATCCCAGTATCTTGACTTCCCTGTATTTTGTGGCTGGCAGACCTGTGTACAGTAATAAATATGTGACTTAACTAAAGCCTGATAAAGTGAGAACATTACTTTTTTGCTTGTGGGTTCTGTGCTGTGGGGATACACCATAGTATTGTATTTACCATTTTTAGGTGCTCTTGGTAATCAATTCCAGGTGTGATGAGCTGTCAACAGTCATTTTTCCTGTACTAGACTTTCCAGTTTCATTTCTGACAAGTATGGTGTGCTGTATCATTTGTGGAAATGTAATTGGCATTTGTATGTACTGAACCGCAGCTGTCATTGTCCTCTCAGATGATCAAGCCATTCATAGTTTTGTTAGATTTTCCTTGCCACCTGTTTCTGGTTTGACTACAATGAACTAGAAAAACTGTCTTTTTGTTTAGAAGTCTGTCAGATATAGAGATACAAAGAGCCTTGTCCATTATAACTTGTAGAGCCAATTAAAAAATGACTTGGCAAAAATCATTTTGTTCTTGACTGTTGAAGTGTGCAGCAACATAAACCTTGAGAATTTGGTTATTGGATACTATTGTAACTCCAGAGTTTCACTGGAAAAATGAGAAGAATCTTCAAGGAACAAAAGTCATGTTCATAGGTTGGTACTAGGCTATTGGCCCTAGGGCCTAAACAAGCCTAGCCATAACAATTCCCTGGCTATTTCTTCCCACAATATTTACTTCCCTGGACCCTTGTCTAGCAGAGGTGACTGACATGATCCCCAGGGTAAATTTCCCATCTCCCATCCAGTCGTCAAGGTTCCTTTTGAAGAGGTCTAAGGAGGTGCTCATGTATATTGTTCATCCCTACTACTGATAATGACTTAATAGCAGTGAATTTTCAGAAACCTTGCTAAGCCAGTTTAACAACGTACATTGAAAATTATCTGCAAGGCCATGGAACATATCATTGAACTTATAAACTAACACTGGCAACATTTAAACACTGGACCCCACACAGTTTGGGTTAGTGAAGGGCCAGTCTTGTCTCTTGAACCTGATTGAATTCTTCTAATCAGTCTCTAGATCCGTTGACAAGGGTAAGGTGGTCCACACAGCCTATCTGGACCTTGCCAAGGCCTTCGACACCATCCCCCACTCTGGAATCATAGATAAACATACTAAGCTGGGCATTGATCCCTACGTCACTCTATGGGTTGCCAGCTGGCTTACTGACAGAACCCACACTGTAAAATTAGCCGACTTCAAATCCAGCTCTAGAAAAGTGACAAGTGGAGTAGCTCAAGGTTCAGTCCTGGGACTGCTCTTGTTTAGCATCTACTTCTCTGAAGTACAGGCCAACACTAAGGTAATCTGGCTAACAAAGATCGCAGATGACTGCAAACTGGGAGCCATTATTGAATCCCCAAATGATGTGGATATTCTACAAAAGGGCCTTACAGAAACTGATGTTTGGTGTCATAGCCATGGGCTCCAGCTCAATGCCAAGAAATGTATAGTTATCCCCTTTGGGGAAAAAAACATGTACCCGTGAGTTGCCACATAGGTGGCTGTACACTAAACACTGAAATTGTGATAAGAGACTTGGGGACACAGGTGGACAGTGGTCTCACCTTCGATAACCACATTGCCACAACAGTCAGAAAATCCTTCTATGTGGCACACCTCATCACCAAGGGCTTTTCATCCAGAAAAAAGGAGGTCATTGTCCCACTGTACTCATCCCTCATTAAACCCATTATAGAATACAACGCCCCGTTTGGTATATACCTCTCAAGTCATCTGCAGCAACTGGAAAGGCCACAGAAATACCTCGCTAAAAGAATCACAGGCCTAAAGCAGATGCCCTATGCTGACAATCTAAAAAAAAAAACTCCACCTATACTCTGTCACATGTAGTCTACTCAGAGGCGATCTCTGCTTAGCATACATGTCCATGTCAAACCCAGAGCTGTTGGACATGCTACACTTAATGAAATGCCAGTCCCTCAGAGAGACAAGGTTTAAACCGTATCACAATGAACAAAACATGCTGGAGGGAAAGGTTCCTGACCCAGAGATTCCCCAGACTCTGGAATAGACTGCCCATACATGTCGAGCAGAGTGCCTTTTTGGTCCTCTTCAGAAGGAACCCTGATTGGATGGGAGATAGGAAATTCACCCCGGGGAACATGTCAGTCGCCTTGCTAGACAGGGGTCCAGGGAAGTAAATACTGCGAGAAGAAATAGCCAGGGAATTGTTATGGCTAGGCTTGTATAGGCACTAGGGCCGATAGCCTAGTACCAGCCTATGAACCTGTGAAACTTGAAGACAACAGTAACTCACCTTTTTAACCTTATTTCCCCTTTATATTTAAGGGATGCTATAAACAGAGAGCTCTAAGTAGAGATGCTGTGGAGATGAGAGCTTTATGCTCTTGTAGTGTGAATGAAAAAAACTTTGTAGAACTGTGTATTTAAGATGTGTTTTTTATAAGCTGATACTCATGTTGCATTGGGTCTTGATTTTTACACACTGACAGAGCATTAATGACTTTGACTTTGGTGGATTGTGTAGCTTTTAATACTGTATGTGTTTTTTGCTAAAAGTGCACCCCCCAAAAAAGTTTCATGTTAGTTTACATGTGCATCTCCATGTTAAAAACTTGCGTAAAAACTGAATGAACCAAAATCCTTTATAGGACTTTATTGAAATGAACGAAAAACTTTTAAAACTTTGTAAGATTTATAGAAAGGTAGTATCTTTTACTGGTTATGAGAATCACAGCCTATCGTATTTTTGCTAGTTTCTTTCCCACATCAGATCACCATAAATTGTTGAGTTGCCAGTAAAATTTTACATTGCTTGTATTAATAATCTATTAAACTTATCTTCTTGGTTTCTTATTGTTGTTGTAGATATGGGACATGTTTGGGGTTTTCTTTGCCAACCATCCAGATCTGAGGAGAATTCTTACAGATTATGGATTTGAGGGGCATCCATTCAGGAAGGATTTTCCATTGTCTGGATATGTGGAGGTACAAAATGAGGACTTATTTTCGATGTTTCTGTTTCATGCAAACAAGTAATTTTATATTTGAATATTGATGTCACTGAACTGATTGTAAACATTGTGAGGAATAAAAGCTCCACTTATTTCTGCAGTTTATTGATGTACATGTCACATGGTCGTAAATTTGATTACACTTATTACTATTTTGTCCATGTGCTTATGGGAATTCTTATGAAAACACAAAGTATATATGAGGTACTGGAACTGTATATTAATTTTAAAGGAAGATGTAGGTGGTGCTTTGTAAAATCTAATTTTTGTAATAACAATTTACCTTCATTTTTTTCTGTGTGTCTGGGAGAGTAAAAGGCTGTTTTTTTTTTGTTTGTTAGATGTCCTTCAAGGATGCATCTGCAGTCCTAACATATGGGTTGTCCTGCCTCAGGCAGCCCTTCGGTCGGCCGGATTCCAAAGTCTGGGTCTGGCCTCGGCTGATGTCGCACTTCACCCGACGTCATAGCTGCTATTTATTGGGTATAAAGGCATCAGCCGACGCCATTTTCCTCAGTCTTTCTTGCCGCGCGGTGCCCGAAGCAGAAGCTGTTCGCAAGTGCCGGTCGGTCAGATCCAGAGATTACTACTACCGAAGACTTCTAAAAAGCTAAGTACCCTGTTGGGGACTCTTTCTTGCCTCAGCCGATGTCAGACAAAGTAAATAATTGTTTAACTTGTGGGAAACAAATACCTCCTAAGGATTTCCACTCTTACTGCCTTCCTTGCTTAGGCCCAGACCACAACGTATCAGCTTGTCTAGCCTGTGCTTCCTTCAACCGACGGACACTTAGACGTCGGTCGGAGTTTGCAGAGGAGTTTTTTAGTCCCACTTTTGCTTACAAAATGCCGTCGGAGACTCCGACTACTCAATTAGCTAAAAAGCGCAAGGAAAAGGACCGACATTCGCGGCCCGCGGTTTCGGCTGAAACCACGGTTAGGCCAACCGCGAATGTCTCGGTTTCGGCTGAAACCGAGCCCCCGGTTCTTCGGCCGAAAACATGCCTCCGATAGCCGAGGCCTCACAGAGCATGGCTGAATCTGCTACTGAATTTACTGCTACAGAAACAGGCACCCAGGATTTCTGCTGTTGCTGCTGGTTCAAAAGGAGGAAGTGTTAACTTTTCCAGCACGAAGTTGAGATCCCATGTAGGTAAAGGTGGTTTCCTTGGCGGTTTTACATTTTTGATTCCTCTCAAGAACTGCCTGAGTAGAGGATGAGAGAAGACAGGAGGGTCCATGTTGTATTCTGCTGAAATTGCTGATGCATGAATCTTAATGGAGGAGTAAGACAGGCCATTGTGGAACAGCTTTGCTAAATATTCCAGGATGTGTGCTACGTTTGCCAATGAGACATTTTCTCCCTTTGCTGCACTCCAAATGAGGTATCTTTTCCACTTGGCTGAATAAGTCTTCCTTGTTGGAGGGTCTGCGTGCCTCCAGGATAATGTCCTTAACCCTCTGAGATAAACCTGGATTATTTTGTTTTATGCAATATTCCAAGCAGCTAGCTGCAGTGTTTTCAAGTTTGGATGTAGGATCTTGTAGTTGTCCTGTGTTAGTAGTAAGGGACATAGAGGTAGAGGCCATGCATGTGTCCGAGACATGCTTCTCAGTAGGGGGTACCAATGTTGTCTCTGCCAGTCTGGAGCTATCAGGATTACCCTTGGCTGATCCTCTCTGATCTTCAGTAGAACTTTGTACATCAAGGGAAGAGGTGGAAATGCATATGCTGTCAGGTTTTTCCAGCTGAAGGAAAGGGAGTCCACCCTCCAAGCAAGTGGGTGGTATGCTCTTGTGCAGAATTTCTTCAATTGGTGGTTGTGTGGGGAGGCAAATAGGTCTATCTGTGGTAGTCCCCATTTTTTTGTTATGGCTTTGAAGATATCTGGATGCAGCATCCATTCGTGAGCATCCGTGGTAGTTCTGCTTAAGGTGTCTGCTAGAGAATTTTCTTTTCCTGGTACAAATCTGGCCTGAAGTTGAATGTTGATATTCAGGGCCACATTCCATAGGTCCATTGCCATCCGGCATAGAGGATATGAATGTGTACCTCCCTGTTTGTTGATGTACCACATGACTGTGGTATTGTCCGTCCTTATCAGCAGATGACCCTGTTGAAGGAGTGGTCCGAATGCCTGTATCGCATGTTTCACTGCCAGCATCTCCTTTAGATTTATGTGTAGATTCAGCTGGTCTTGGGTCCATAGGCCTTGTATACACTTGTCCACCATGTGTGCCCCCCATCCTAGGTCTGAGGCGTCCGTGGTGATGGTCTGGCTTGGATGAGGTTTGTGGAAAGGCAAGCCTCTGTTCAACTGACAGGCCTGAGCCCACCACAGGAATTCTTGTTTCAGGCATGGAATTATTGGAATCTGGGCTTCTAGACTGTGCTTGTGTTGAGACCATACATTCCTTAGGTACCATTGTAGCTTTCTCATATGCAGCCTGGCATGCGGAACCAATATTATGCAGGATGCCATGTAGCCCAGGGCTTGCAGGACTTTCCTTGCAGTAAGCTGAGTTTGTGTTGTTAATGTCATGAAGTAGACTGGTAGTTGCTTTTGTATTTCTTCTGTGAGAAAAGCCATCTGAGTTTATGTATCTAGTTCTGCACCCAAGAATGTTAACATTTGGGATGGTACTAGTCTTGACTTTTGCATGTTGACTGTGTATCCCAAGGCTTGCAACAGTAGTATGACATTTTCCAAATCTTTTGTTAATTTTGCCTTGTTGTCCGCTTGTATTAGGCAGTCGTCCAGGTATGGGTAAATTTGAATTCCCTGAAGTCTGCAATGAGCAATTACTGATGCCAGGCATTTCGTGAATACTCTGGGCGCAGTAGATAAGCCAAAAGGCAATGCTGAGAATTGATAATGCTCTGATCCTGCAAGAAATCTGAGGTGTCTTCTGCAATCTGGTCGTATAGGGACGTGCAGGTATGCCTCCTTGAGATCTAGAGTCACCAGCTAAGACTCCTTGCCCAGCATGGGAAGAAGCTGCTGGAGGGTCAGCATTTTGAATTTTGGAACAATGAGGTATGTGTTCAGTGCAGACAAGTCTAGAATAGGTCTCCATTGATTTTCTTTTCTTGGTACCAGGAAAAGCCTGGAGTAAAATCCTTGGCCTTGTTCCATAGGTGGCACCTCTTCTATAGCTCTCATCCTTAGTAAGTTGTTGATTTGTCTTAGAGAGTCTGTTTTTTGGTTTGGTGGTAGGTTTGGCATTCCTCTCTTTTTCGGTAGAGTGTGGAAGTGAAACCTGTAGCCCTTGTCTATTGTTTGTAAAGTCCATTTGTCTCCTGTAATGTAATGCCAGTTGTCGGAGAATAAGGCTAGTTTTCCGCCCAAGGGTGCTTCCAGTTGTTCCCTGGTAGGCGGAACTAGAGCCAAGTCATTGTGTCTGCCCTGTGGAAGTGGTTGTAGTTGATTCTGTGGCAGTACTTCTCTGGTTGGTAGGTTGCCACTGACGTCCCCTGTAGGCACCCCTAGATTGACCTCTGCCTCTTGGGCGTCTATTTCTGCCTCTCTGCACTCTGGAGTTGTCTGGAAAGGACCAATTCTTCGAAGGCCAATTTCTGCTAAACCTCGGAGGTTGGACCTGTAAGAAATCCTTGACTGTTTGGACAGATTTTGCTTTTTCTTCCACCTTCTTTAGAACCTCCTGTGCAGGGGAGCCAAACAAACCTTTTCTCCATGGGAGCTTCTAGGAGTTTTGACTTAACATGGTCTGGTAAGGATTGTTCTTTTAACCAGGCATGCCTTCGAATCACTGTTCCAGTCATAGCTGATCTAAAGGAAGCTTCCAGTGCATCATAGCCACATTTTAAGAAATGGTTACTGACCTGCTGAGAGTTATGTACCAAATCCTGAAGGGACTTGCGGTTTAAAGGTTCAGGAGAAGACAGTTTTTTTATTTAGCTGGTCTAACAAAAATTCCTGGTACTGAATCATGTGGAATTGACAGTTCAAGGCCCTGGCCGAAAGAGTAGCAGAAGTATAAACCTTTTTACCCCATCTCTCTAATGCTCTAGATTCCCTTACAGAGGGAAGAGGGTTTTTGGCAGAGGCAGCTGCCACACCTTTAGGGCCCTGTGAAATGGTATCAGGGTCTGCAACAGGAGCCTTATACAAATGGTAGTGTGTGTCTGGGACCCTGTAATATCTGTCTGGCTTGACAGGGGCCGGAGGAAGAGAATCAGGAGCAGTACAGGCATCATTATATGCATCATCAACAACTGTTAATACTGGCGGAATGGCTAAAGGCCTATGCTGTGGTAAGTGTAAAAAGGTCCTTAGCCTTTTCCTTGAATCTGAAAAATCCTGGCCCTGCCATTGGAAGTGTTCCCTCATAGCATGCAAGGTTTCCCCAAAGGAAAATTCTTCAGGAGGAGAAGCAAAAGGAATGGAGTCTTCTGCATCAGAATCCTCATAAGGAGAATATGGGCCTTCGTGAGGGTCTGAAATGTCTGAGTCATCCGAGGAATAATCTGTAGAGACAGGTTCCGGGGGTTCAGTCCTAGGCCTCTTGTCTGGAGGAGTTTTGGCAGGCAAGGCCTTAGAAGATTTAGCTGCTTTAGCCCTGGCAAAAGCCTTGATAGACATGGAAGCAGGGGGTCTAGCAGCCCCACGTGCAGGGGTAGATTTGTCTAAAGGAATAGTGTCTGACAATTACAATTCTTGTCTTGGAAAACTGCTTTCCTGCTAGCAAGTACTTCAGCAAGAAGAGTGTCTGAGTTACATGCATTAATGGCAGTACAACCCTTCCTTATCTTCCATCAGGACAGAGTCTCTCTGAGAACTAACCCTACCTTTATGCCAAAAGTGGTCTCCAGAGTATAAACCAAGCGATTCATTTACCTACATTCTTCCCCAACCCACAGAACAGGGGGGAAAGACTGCTACATACCTTGGATGTGCACAGACAATTACACTACTATCTGGACAGAACTAAGACCAGCAGAAAAACTGACCAGCTTCTGGTAGCATATGCAACAGGAATGCAAGGAAAAGCAATTTCAAAACAGACAATCTCAAAATGGATAGGAAATTGCATTTGATTTTGCTACTCTTTTCATGGAAAGACAACTTCTGATAATATCAGACCTCATTCCACAAGAGCTACAGCCACCACTACAGCTTTCCTACGAGGAGTGGCTACCAAAGACATTTTAGAAGCTGCTACTTGGAGCTCCGTGCATACATTTGCCAAGCATTATAATCTTCCCTTATACTCTAGATCCCGAGCAGGTTTTGCAACTGCTGTTTTGCAAG
This sequence comes from Protopterus annectens, assembly GCF_019279795.1. NCBI lineage: Eukaryota > Metazoa > Chordata > Ceratodontiformes > Protopteridae > Protopterus > Protopterus annectens. Next base: position 198,162,786 of record NC_056743.1, read on the forward strand.
GGATCTTAACTACACCATCTTTATCTTAGTGCCTCCTCCCCCAGTTTGGCTATGGTATTCTACCCATATGTTAGGACTGCAGATGCATCCTTGAAGGACATAGTACAGTTTTGTACCTACCATAAATGTAGATGTCCGATAGGTATGCATCTGCAGTCAGGATTACCCACCCTCCTTCCCTTCTGTGGTATTCCTAGGATATTTACCCCTCTTTTAGCTAACTGGTATTCCTAGGGTATTTACCCCCTTTTAGCTAGCTGGGGGAATCTATTATGGTGTATTTGTTTGTATGTATGTATGTATGTATATATATGTGTGTGTATATATATATATATATATATATATATATATATATATATATATATATATATATATTTTTTTTTATATTGTTTGCTCTCTACTGTTTGGAATTATTTGCATTTATCCAAATTTAGCCTTCCTAGAGGGCACCTGGCATCTGGGGCAAGAAACACTGAGGAAAATGGCGTTGGCTGATGCCTTTATACCCAATAAACAGCAGCTATGACGTCGGGTGAAGTGCGACATCAGCCGAGGCCAGACCCAGACTTTGGAATCCGGCCGACCGAAGGGCTGCCTGAGGCAGGACAACCCATATGTTAGGACTGCAGATGCATACCTATCGGACATCTACATTTATGGTAGGTACAAAACTGTACTTTTTTGTTTTTCCCTTTGTTTTTTAAGCATTTTCAGCTTCTTTATTTGTGTCGCTTTACAGGTTCGTTATGATGATGAGGTGAAAAGAGTAGTGGCTGAGCCAGTTGAACTAGCACAAGAGTTCCGCAAGTTTGACCTCAGCAGTCCATGGGAAGTGTTCCCTGCCTACCGAGAAGAGCAAACCCCTAAAATTGAAGCAGGTGAAAAGAAACTTGATGCAAAATAGAGAACAGATGTTTTCACTTCCCCTTCCTTCCTCTGTGATGAACTGGCTCATGTACAGGATGGTTTAATAAGCTTATGGCATGTAGACCTTTTCATTTCCTGTTTTGGGCTCTAGAACTTGTTTCTTGTATTTATGTAAATAAAATTATCTTAATAAATGTCATTGTTTATAATTTGTGTGTTCCATTTTCTGGCAAAGACCATTTGTAGCAAGATTTCTCATTAACCCCAATCTGGGTTTGTGAAATGAGATCTGAAAAAACATTTTGCACTAAAACACAAGGCTGGAACAAGTAAAGATTGTGACTTCTTACTCTATGTAACAGGGTACATAATCCAAAACCAGCAATAGTTATCATTGGGAAATGCATAAATATAAATTTGGGTGTGCTGGCTCAGTGGCATAGACTGCCAACGCTGTGACTGCAACCCAGACAGCCTGTGTTCTTACAGCATTCTAAACACTGTAAGAGCTAGCAAGAGGAAGTGGGAATGAGTGACCACTGCTGGCTTGCTTATTTCTGGGTGGAGAGTGGACATTACATCAGGATGCTTATTAAATAAGAAATAGAAACAGGAGATATGGTCTTACCTCTACAAAAGTCTGTTTTCCAGCATAACTACATGATTATTTTGTTTTTGTCTGTCCCGTCACTCTTGTGGTTTCAAGTTGTCCGGTTTTGTAATCTTATTTTTTATTTTTAGTGAAATTTTTATGGCATATATTAATGGAAAAAGTCTGGGCGACCGGACCTTTTTCCATTGGTATATGCTCTGATTTAAAACGGGCACGCTGGTTGGGCTGACAAGTCAGAGTGCTACTTTTGGAATATTGACAGCCGGTCATTGTATAATGTGCATTACATTACACTGATTACCAAATTGCCTACAATACATATTATAGGTGGTTTGCATCAAATGCATTTTAAAATTCTTCTCACATTTAATAGCTGTATTCCTGAGTTATATCTTACACTAACAATGTTTTCAGACAGACAGATATTTAGTTATCTTAGACAAGCTAGTTACAAATTTTGCAGAACACTGCAGTCGTTCCTGGAGACTTTGTAATGCCCTCTTGTCTTCTGACCTTGGTATTTGAACATTTGCTCCTTTTTTTTTTTCTGTATCCGGATTCACTTCCTCTGATGCTGTAATATAACCCATGTATTTTAGATTGTTCACTATGATTTTGCTTTTGCTGTTATTTAATTTGGAATTATGTTGTCTTAATTTGTTAAGCAGTGGTAACCAGTGTCCTCTTGCTCTTCTTGTGTCTGACCCCACACTAAAAATTTATTTGAGTTTACTTTATTGTGTTCTTTGCACACACTTGAATACCTTTGATGCTGATGCCAAACGGATCTAAGGAATCCATACCTTTCTAAAGGCATATTACGCATTTGGTATTCATGAGACCACTTCTTGAACTGCAAGTAGTGGCTAATCTTTTTAATTCCTCTATTCAGATCTTGTGGAACCTTGACTACGAATCTTGTGTTTGTTTATAACAATGACCACAGGATTCCTTATTCTGCTGATTGTAATTGCTTATTAATGAACTGTGTGACTTATATTGTCCTCAGATGTTCATGTTTCACTGTTGCAGTCATCACACCTGGGGTTATCTGCCTGCAGGTAGCCCTCAGTCAGCCCGAATACCAGAGACTTAGTATTTCTGCGTCGGATGCTGTCACTCCAGGACTAACGTCAGGTTGTCAGGGGTATAAAAACAGGCAGCCGGCGCCATTACACCAGTCTGTCTTGCTGAGGAGCCCGAAGCAGAAGCAGTTCGCAAGTGCCGGTCGGCCGCTTCCTAAATTTTCATTTATGAAATTAATAATCCTGAAGTCTTCTAAAGTTAAGTACACTGTTGCGGATCCTTTTTTCTTGCTCTAACCGATGTCAGAAAAAGTGAACAATTGTCTTGCCTGTGGAAAGCAAATACCTCAGAGATTTTCATTCTTACTGAGTCACCTGTTTAGGCCCAGACCACAGCGTCCCTCGCTGTTGGTTTTGTGTCTTGTTTAACACTCAACTATTCGTCATTGGGCTCTCTTTGTCACTAAATTCTTTCGCTCTCTATCTCTGCATTCTGAAATGGCTTCAGTAAGCAGACTACCGATATTCCAAAAAAAACTAAAGATAAAAGACTGACCGCATAGGTCTAAAACTGCAGACGACGCTTCCGTTAAGCTACTCGCCAGTCTGCCGGTACTCAGTGAGGTGCTTTCGCAGCCCCTGATGCCCACTTGATTGGATTCGCAGGCCTCTACTGAAGACCCATTTGGAGTCTGGTATACCGTGAGACTCTTCATCAACTATGGAACTTGCGGATGTCTCTACTTTGGATGGGTCCAGAGCTGCTGAGCAGGCACCGACTTCTGAGGCAGTTATTTGCTCAACCAATGTTGGACTCAAACCGACTTCTTTTTTAACCAAAACTACTGAGTTTCTTATGCCCAGAGTACGCACTGCGCCTAGAAAACAGACGACCAAAGCGCATGCACCTGCTCCCATGCCACAAAAACAAATGCTTAGATTGGCTGAAGACCTTATTACGCTGATTAGAGGAAGTCAGCTTTCCCCTACTAAGAGACAGAGTCCATTCCCCTTCAGCTTCTACAGACCAGGAGTCCGATGACTCTGAAATTTCTGATTATGAAGACATGCTCTTATCTGCTTATGAGGATTCAGATGCAGAGGAATCCATTCTCTCTGCCTCTCCTCCAGAATCCATTCTCTCTGCCTCTCCTCCAGAGGATTTTTCTTTTGGTGAAACCTTGCATATCTTATGAGAGCATTTCCACTGGAAATGCCAAGACTATCCTCAGTCCAAAGAGAGACTCGGAGAATTTCTAGAGTTGCCTCAACACAGGGCATAAGCAATACCCTCTGTCCTGGATGTTGTGGATGATGTTTTTATGGAATCCAGTCTTAGTAGTGACACTTTACCTCCTGCCCCTAGGAAACCAGATGGGTACTACAGAGTACTTGACACTCGCACATTTCTTTTCAAGAATCTTACTGCTGACCCAGAAATAATTTCCCAGGGGCCTAAAAGTATCAAGGCTACTACAGCCAAGAATCCCATCCCTTCGGACAGGGATTCCAGAGCTCTAGACAGATGGGGTAAGAAGGTATATACCGCTGCAGCTCTTGCTATTAGGGCTTTGAATTGTCAGTTTCACATGCTGAAGTACCAGCAACATATTATGGAACTTATTAATCAAAAAGTGGCAACCTTTTCAGACTGCAGAAAATAAAGAATTGCAGGAGCTTATGCACTCTGCAAGCCAAGTCAGCAAGCATACTTTGCAGTGTGGTTTTGACACCTTAGAAGCATCTTGCCAGTCTGCTGTCACTGGCTCTGTACTGAGAAGACATGCTTAGCTGAAGGAGCAGACCTTGCCAGACTATGTCATATCAAAGTTATTAGACGCTTCTTTGAATAAGGACTGTTTGGCACCAAAGCAGAAGAGGTTCTTAAAGAGATGGAAGAAAAAGCTAAGTCTTTGCAGACTGTTTGAAGAATTCTTACAAGTGCAACCTCCTAGATTCAGTAGGCATTGCTCTTCCAAACACTGGTACTTTCCAGCCCCCTCCAGGACTTCTCAAACCAGACCCAGGGGAAACAGACCACCCAGACTACAGTCTCAGGGTATGCAGAGATCTAAACAATGGAGTGCCCTTACTCCTAAAGCAGGGAGTGTTAAGCCACCTCCTTACCGAAAAAGCTCACAATTACTTCTTTACTCCATTCCACAGCCCTGCCCAATTGCTTGTTCCCCTAGGAGGAAAACTTGCCCTTCATCAAAAAACTGGATGTCCATCGCTCACAACCGGTGGGTCCTCAACATTGTATCCCAGGGGTACAAATTTTAATTCCATTCACTGCCAACCCCAAGCTGGTTTCCAAACCTTCCTTCCAAACCAGTAGGCAGCGGCTCAAAACCAAGTACGTTCCCTGTTCAATATCAGAGCTATTCAGCCGGTTCCAGTAGAAGAGGGGTCAACGATTCTACTCCAGACTCTTCCTGGTACCTGGGAAAGAGGGTTCTTGGTGCCCAATCCTGGATCTTTCCATTCTCAACACCTTCCAGGTGGTAACAAAATTCAAAATTCTTACCTTGCAACAGCTTCTTCCTATGCTAGCCAAGGATGCCTGGTTAGTCACCCTAGACTTAAAAGAAGCCTATCTGCATATCCCCATAAGGGAATCATGCAGGAAGTATCTACATTTCAGGGCAGGATCTATGCATTATCAGTTCTCTGCACTTCCCTTTGGCTTATCTACTGCACCCAGAGTACTCACAAAATGCCTGGCTCCAGCCATTGCATACTGGAGGCAGAGAAATATCGAAATTTACCTGTACTTGGACTGCCTGATTCAGGCGGACAGTCAGGAATTGCTGCTGCAGCACCTGGCATGAAAAACCTTCTCACTTCCTTGGTGTACACCACCAACGAAAAGAATCAAATCTGGTACCCAGTCAAAAGACTGTATTCCTGGGAGCAAGCTTGGACACAACTTCCCAGATGGCATTCCTCACCTCAGAAAAACAAGTCTGTCTGACAGACTACTTCAAAGAAATGGCCACCAGAACCCAGCTATCTGGAAGAAAAAATACTGCAAGCCCTAGGGTTCATGGCCTCGTGTATACTGCTGATTCCATATGTAAGACTGCATATGAGGAAACTCCAGTGTTACTTAAGTCTTTGGTGCCAACATTCTCAGGACCTGGAAACAGTCATTCCTATCATACCCTGTCTAAGGACAGAGTTCCTCTGGTGGGCAGAAGCATGCAACCACAACAAGGGACTGCCATTTACTCAACCCCAAGCTGCCCAGACCCTAACCACAGACTCATCAGACTATGCCTGGGGGGCACATATGGAAGGAATATGTATTCAGGGCCACTGGAGCTCAAGTCAGATTCATCTGCACATCAACCAAAAAGAGATACTAGCTGTACAGAATGCCCTGATCACTTTCAGATCTCTAATCTTTCTAGGACAGCTGTTAATAAAACCAGACAACACCACAATTATGTGGTACATCAACAAGCAGGGGGCAACCCATTCCTACCCACTCTGCAGGCTAGCCATGGCCCTGTGGAACACTGCCTTGGACATTCAAGTCCATCTGTAAGCTCAATTCCTGCCAGGCAAACAAAACATACTGGCAGACGACTTAAGCAGAAATCTCCTAGACCCACTCGAGTGGCAGTTGGAGCACAACACCTTCAACCTTCTGATTCAGAAATGGGGGACCCCAGAGATGGATCTCTGCCTCCCCCTACAACCACCAGCTCAGCAAATTCTGCACCTGGAATCCACACAGCAGGATCTAGAAAGTGGATGCCCTGTCTTTTCATTGGGTAAATCTCTCATATGAGAGAAAACACTATACCGGGTACCACACAATAACGTCTTTATTTAAACAAAGTCTATGCCTTTCCCCCTCTGCCCCTCCTTTCAAAAGTATTACTCCTGACCGGTGCCACCCTGGCACCTACTCCAGAATCCAACCCTCCTCTCTCAGCAGGAGGGACTGATTCTGCATCCACAATGGCAAACCCTAAATCTTGCAGCCTGGCTTATTCCTTGAATTCTCCCCCAGTGACCTTAAAGCAAACAGGTGCTGGACGTCATTCTTGAAGCCAGAAGACCCAGTACAAGAAATTTTTATGCTGATAAGTGGAAAAGGTTCTGCTCATGGATTCAATCTAAAGGCGAGGACACAACACTGCCCTTGTTGCCTCTTATCCTGGATTACTTAGCAGATCTACTCTACAAAGGCCTGTCCCCTTCCATTAAGATACATGCCTCTGCCGTTTCTGCTCATTACAACACTGAGCCATCTCCCTTCTCGCACCCTCTTATCAAACAGTTCCTGAGAGGGGCAAACAATGTAAGGCCACCAAGGAGAGCATCCACCCCTGCTTTGGGAACTTAACTTTGTACTGGAAAAGCTCCCCCCCCCCCTTTGAACCTGCTACATCAGCAGAGTTAAAATTCCTCTCTTGGAAAACAACCTTACTTCTAGCCACCACTTCAGCTAGAAGAGTGTCTGAGCTACTAGCACTGATGGCTATGGAACCCTTCATTATTTTCCATGCTGACAGGGTTTTCCGGCTTAATATCAGAGCTTTGGCTGGCTAACATCTATCTGAAATCAACTGGACGTACAAGTGAATTTAAGTACACTTTTATCTGCTCTTTTGCATATAGTATTGTATTTAATTTATTTGTGTTTTTCACTGAATATTAACTCAACTGAAGTTGTGGCTGTCTCTCTACAGAGTACGTTTTAGAATTTCTGTGTAGCCATTGATAGCAGTGGGGGTAGTTTCAGCTCATCACTAACATCCTGTCTTGCCTTATATAAGTGGTACATTTTGAGTTATCTCTGCTTAATATCAGAGCTTGGCTGGCTACCATCTACCTGAAATCAGCTGGATGTATAAGTGAATTTAAGTACACTTTTATCTGCTCTTTTGCATATAGTATTGTATTTAATTTATTTGTGTTTTTCACTGAGTATTAACTCAACTGAAATTGTGACTGCCTCTCTACAGTTTTGTTGGTGGCTTTCATGTTGTCCGCCCCTCTTGTAGATTTGTATTTGGATACTCCTTCTGAGACCATCTTATTTGCTCACTCAACTGAGTGCAGTGAGATCATATTCTGATTTCAGGCATTCGTACTGTGTACAAAGAGAGCATTTGGGAAGGACAACCCCTGTAGCCTCTTAATCCTGCTCTGTTCCTTCCCTCAAAAAAAAAAAAAAATGTGTATATATCTTATTCATGTGCTCTTACTGTAACTGTCTTAGTTGCTCTTCTGCGTGCTGTTATCTGTTCAGTCTCTCTTACTCTGCACTTATTACTGCTTGTTAGTAGCCTTCTAATTTACTGCCTTCTGCACTTGTTTTTTAGTCATTTGTTAATTTAATTGCATTTATTTGAACTGTATTTGCCGTAGTGTTGCTACACGCTGGGGTGTGCTGGCCTGCACTAAAATTTGAATTGTATTTACTGCTGTTTTAGCTGCTTTTCTGTAAAAAAAAAAAAAAAAAATTCTAAGCTTGTTTCCTGCCTTTCCTGTAACTAGTCAAGTCCAGATACAGACTTGCTGTATCCAGGACTGTTGGTAAGCTTCTGAGCCCCCCACGCCTTTCTGTGTTGGAGGGAAGCCTTCTAGCTTATCAGTGGGAGTGGTAAGCACTGCGTAGCCTATCTACCATGGGAAGAGTGGGTTTTGGCCCTGAAATTGTAGTTCATTTGCCGTTTGGGCAGTTTTTCCATCTCTTTCTACTTTCTGGTTAAAAGCCTGTTTTGCGTTTGGTCCCTATCTTTTATATCATTGAAATTATTTATAGCTTGTTTTCTGCATCTCTGCTTAAATCCAGTCTATACACGAGCATGATTTCTGAAATGATTTTGTAGGTCATGGCCATAGAGTTCCTTTATAATTTTTGTTACTTTACATTGTTTTTCTGTATTCTTCCACCATTTTTCAGAAAGATCCTCCAGAATGGAGTACTTTCTCCATTGCTGTCTGCAGTGAGATTATTAACTGTGCATCCATCAAGTGTCTCACTTGGTCACTGCATGTCAACATTTGGTTGCCGTTTTTAGCTGGTGTTCTTAATTCAGAATTTTTCATGTTGGATGTGTATTTTATACCAGTGTCCCACTGTTTAGTTTTTGTTGGCTTGATCTGATCCCTTCAGACCTCCCAACTGTTCCGAATTACTCAGTTTTTACCGAGTTTTGGGGTCCAAATGAAGGGGTGCCACGATTCCCGAGTGGCACCCCTTTATTTCCGATTTTTCTTTTCTTTTTTAAAAGTTTTGCGCTGTCGGAGCTGACATCACGTGCGCAATGATGTCAGCGCCGTCAGGCTACCAGCCAGTCGGAATTGAGCTCAAGGAGCTCGCATCATCATTTCCGGCTGTCTGGCGGTTAACTTTTAACCGCGAAGCTGATACAAGTAAATGGATGGCAGCAGCATGGCGAACAGGGGCCGGGATTAATGGCGGTGATGAAGCTGATACAGGTAAATGGATGTGGCGAGCGGAGCCGGGATGAAGGCACTGGCAGCCCTGAAATGGATGGCAGCAGCATGGAGCCGGGATTAATGGCGGCATGAAGAGTGGAGAGCGTAGCCGGCACTACTCAGGGTGTGTGTGTGTGTGTGTGTGCTGCTCAGACTTCTTTTTATGATTTGGAAATGCTGAATGATTCATAGAGGATTCTTAGCTTGAAGAACTGATGTAGGAGAATGAATACCAGTGTTACCCATGTGGGCACAGTGCATTACCATACACTAGTACATTTTAATGGATATAAATCCCTAGATGTAAGTATTGATTAGCTTGCTACAACTGCAGCCTATGATAACCGCACAGTCCATGTATAAGGTTCATTAGTGAAAGGCAACTACTTTGACATCCATTCCAGTAAAGTACAAAAGGATCCTGAAAACGGGGAACAGAGGCTGAAATGAAAGAGATTTTCTACTGCTCTCAATGGTTGTGGGGATGTGTATAGCAAGCCGGGTTATGATTTCTCAAGACATCCCTGTAGGGTGTAGGCATTCTTTGCTGCTAGCTTTGTGAAAGTGTTAGAATGACAATGAATTTCTTTTAGAACATCCGATAATCCTGAACAATGACACATTTACATGGAAAGCAAACTTATCAGGTAACTTCATATGACGTGTAAACTAAAAATGCTTCATTCTGGTTTATAAATAACCAAAGTACCTATAGCAACTGATAAGCTGCTAAGATGAGTCACCTCTTTAAAGTGAGTCACTTCTGCTCTTGACTGTTCTATGAAAATAACTGTTGGGGGTAACACAATATGTTATGCCTAAGCATAAAATAACCAGCCAGTCTAACAATGTTTAGACTACCATGAGTACTTTAGCATAACATTTTTGGAACTTAACAGTATACTCAAGTGTAATATTATTTCTAATGTACTTCACTGCAAAGTAACTGATATTTACTGCAGTAATGATGTCCTGTATGTTTTATTCATTACCTCTACAGTAAAGCCAAATCTAAACTTATACTGCTGCAAAATGTAATCCTGCTTATAGTATCCAAGTTTAATTTGTAATTCTCCTTGCCTATACCCTGTGTAGGATCTGACACTCAACTGTTTTGGTTTTAGTCTAGTTACAGGATTCACAGCAAAATTAGCTAAAATACATCATCTCTCTCTCTCTCTCATTCATATATATATATATATATATATATATATATAATATAGAGAGAGAGACTGATAAATAGATACAAGTTCTGCTAGCATTAGCAGGCTAGCAGTTAACATTGTTTTTCTTAGTTTCTGTGAGTCATGAGTTTAACCTCTCCCTTTAATGTTTATATAGTTTTTGATCCTCCATGTCTCCTGCCCATCAGAACAGTTTCTCACAGCACCATTTACCCATTCTTTCTCCACAAGTGGGCAAGAGTTTGGTCATGTAGAGGTCATCATCTGTGCAGCCATTGTAGATGCTTTTTTATTTAACCTGTTTCCCTTATGCAGGTCCATAGTCATAAACATGGTGGGTACACTATTCCCCTTTACAAGAACATGCCTCCCACTTCCATTAGTGACATAATGCCTCAGAAGACCCTCTTCCCATTTCAGGTAAGTGATTCTGTCTCATCTTTACTTTCCAGGATGGATCAAGGCAGAGTTTGCACCCCGGACAGATGCTCACAACCCTTCCAGGGAAACATCTGAGCAGGAAACTGCCTCACCTCCAGATAGATCCTGCAGTGTCCAGGTCAGTTCTTGAACTTGAGACATCTGACTCAAAGGACTTTAACCCTCTCTCTGACAGAGCTGCCCCCCCCCCTTTACTTAATATGGATAGGGCATATAGGAACAAACTACATTTAGAAATGTACCAGGAAGTTTGCAGGGGAGACCTAAGTAGACTATGTGAGTGTTTTAAGATGTGCACACCATCACTGGGGAGAGATAGGGGTAGGATCAGGACTTGAGGGATATACCTGAAGGATGAGTGTTTAATCTGGTACAGGCTTTAGAGAATAGAGCTGGTACTGAGGTGAGCGTCAGTACATGATGGTGTAATTTTCAAGGACATGTTGTGACTTTCAGAGACTAACTTGCAAAATAGTTCCATACAGACTGAAAAGCTATGCCATAAATGGCTATTCATCAATCCCTTTTACTGCCCACGATGGGATCCAGTAACGGCTGGTATGAATGACACACACCTCAGTCCAGTCAGATGTTGAGGAAATAACCAAGAATGTACATGCATGGAAGGATGGGCAGGTACCATGTCCTACGAGTAAATAAAATGGTGTACAATTAAATTCAGTATGCTTACTAACAGAGTGCAGGGTATTGGCAAGCAAAAAGAGTAGAGACCCTGACAAGTTTGAAACTTTGAATCTTTACAGACGTTTGAAAAATGGTCTATAAGCTCTTTAAATAGTTAATACTAGATCCATGCACCCTTTCATATTGTAATCTCTTTTTCTGGTTGACAGAAGAGCAAACAACTTAATCATGGACATTAAGATACACACATTCAGTAATTATACTACTGTATTCTTTCATGATGAACTATGCAAGTTCATTTGGTTATCTGCTCTGGATTTTTTATTTCGTTGTGTTATTTTCAAACCATACCAGTAAACTAGAAGATAACAAACTTCGGAAATATGTGACAAGTTATATCTGTTATATTGTTTGCTCATCTGCATACTTTTCTGTAAACTGCTGATATAAAATATTAACTTAAGAAGTTAGTAAATTACACTTCTGCTAAGTAGTGTAACCAGTTACATTACCCTTGGATGGGGGCAGTTAGATACCCATTTACCAAATATTGCTTAGCATACATATGTACATTTATTTTTATTTATAGTTTTGATAAGTGGGTTGGTTTTTGTGTGTGTGTGTGTGTGTGTGTGTGTGTGTGTGTGTGTGTGTGTGTGTGTGTGTGTGTGTGTGTGTGTGTGAAAATGCCCCCATATAATACACTTGGTGACGAGGTATTCAGGCTCAAACCCTGTACCTTTAGTACAGGGTAAAAAGAGCCTACTATCCCTAGCCACCACTATTTCTGACTGAGTTGAGAGCTATGTTAAGTAAGAACACTTCTTTTTATTTTGCTAAGAGTTTAGAGCTATGATGAGATGACTGAGCTGAGAACACTTTTTTTTTGCTAAGAGTTTAGAGCGAAGATGACTGAGTTGAGAGCTATGATTAGAAGTAAGAACACTTTTTTTGTGCTAAGAGTTAAGAGCTATGATAAGAACTTGAAGTGAGCACACAATTTGTATTCCCCTATTGTTTTTGTGCTAATAGTTCAGAGATGTGGTGAGTGAGAAGCGAGAACTGAATTTGTATTCCCCCATTATTGGCTTTGTTGTTTGTCCATGTTTTTTGTGTTGAGGTTAAGAGCTATGTTGAGAAGTGAGAAATGAATTCACTAAATGATGGCTATTAAGTTTCAGTCTTCCTATTTTTCAGGCAGCTGCTGATGTGGGATAGTGGTATGTTGTTCTGAATGTAGTGCATAGAGTCCTGGGTTCAAAACCTGTCAGTGAAATGCATGATGGTAGCGCAACGTTTTATTCTAGCAACTTTACAAAATTATACAAGCAATGTTTAAAATGTGTCCCTGGTTTTTGACCTTTTGTCCCCCCCCCCCCAAAAAAAATGAAATTGAAAATAATTGCGAAACACTGTTTAAGATGCCTATGGCTTGCACTACTGTCATTCTATTATAGTGTGGGTGTGGAAGCAGACTTTTATGATGGAAAAGTTCTGAATTGGGCAGTTTTGTCATTATTGGTTCATGTGTTTTGTTTCATTGCCTACAGTACAGATTACTGGTAAAATGTTCAAACAATAAATTTAAAATGCGCTCTAACGTGTGTTGTATTATACAAGGAATATAATTTAATAAAGTCAGGAAGGTGTATAAAGAAAAGAACACATGTATGTTTCTTGTTTTGTGTGCAAGGGGCCAATGATAAACAGCCCAAAGGTAATCTTTATCCACCACTGGCCAGATGCATTTTCTTTGGATGTGGTGTGGGTTTCAATGCTGTTTCAATGGCAAAGTTTAATGTCAAGCCTATTTTCATTGTGAGACAGTATTGCTTTGTTTACCAGATGTCTTTTAATGTTTCTGTATTGTGCTGTAAAATGTAAAAATAAAATTCAAATCATTGTAGAAGTAAAGCAGTATGCATACATTAGTGTTTATGGTAAATGGGGCAAAATAGCCAGTTAACAGGACACTGGAATGGCTGCAGGGGGACTCTGGTCTGGTGCCATGTTTTGGTTGTCTGTTCTTCAATTTGCGTTCGAAAGTTAGTGTACCACAATTCCATTGGAGTGGGTGGGGTTACATAATTATGGATCCCTTCCAAGTAGTAATTCCTTCTGTGTATTTTCTCGAGTTTATTGCCTTTTTAATTTTGTGCCACAAGACTGAAATTGAAGGTTTTCATTAATTCCAGGTTTTTGATTGTTGCCAGGTGTCCTTGTCCCAGTTAATCTGTGATTCACAGTAACTTCCCTATCAAATGTGTGCGTGCATCTGTCTGTCTTTGGCTGGCTCTGTGGTGAAGCAATTCATGTTGATGCCTCAAGGCATTTGGTTCCCCAGTTCAGTTCTTAAGTGGAGTGCTTTTTGTGCTTAGTTTGAATGCTCACTCGTTTTCTCTCTTTGTCTGCATCTGGATTTCCCTTTATGTGCATTGGATCACTGTTTCAGTAGCTTTAAGGTGTATGGGTTATTTCCTGCCAAGGCTATTGACATCCAGCTGGTATCAGAAGCTTTAGGGCACTAACTGTTGAAGGGCTTGAGGAGAGCTTTATAAAGTCAGTGGTTAGGATGCAAACCTTTAGAACTTGCTGTTATGTTGTGCACTACCTGCAGGCTTCAAATGATTAATGTTCAGCTAGCACTTCACCATGGCTTTGTCAGATACATACCCTTCAAGGGGAAAAAATTTTCCAGTTTTACTAGAGGAATGGTTTTCTTTTAAGATAGGAATTGTGTTTTTACTGATTAGTCACTAAATTTTTTTCTTAAAGTTAATTGTTTGCTAGGTTTACCTGATTGGGAAAATTATTTTAAAGTCTCTCTCGTGTAAAAGTTCAGTGTATTTGTGTTAAAGTATGAATAGGAGCTTGGACTATTGGTTTTAAGTTTTACCTCAAAACTATAAAATCCATGTCAGGCAGTTCACCACCTCTTTCAGGCTCTACTACCCCTTTATCTTGTACTTTTCATCTCTAGATCATGTAGCAAAATTCTGGCTCTGTTTTTTTTTTCCTTCCCTTGTCCAAGAGAAGAAAAAAGTTTCATGGCGGTCTTAGATAAACAAGATGGTTTTCTCAGTACATCTGCTGCTGGTGATTACTCTGCTGTGGCTAAATTAAGCATATTGGACTGCTCATAATTGCTGGCATTACTTCTTGAGCAGCCGCTAGGAACCTAGGAGTTGGGCACATCCTCTGTGACTGTTGATTTGTACTCTTTGTGAAAGGGAGAAAATCTTGTTCCTCATGGAGGTGAGAGCAAATGGTACTTTACCAGAAGGCTAACCCAAGGTGCCCGATTCCCATTTTAGCATCAGTCTTTTTCTAGAGGATTTCTTGAGAGAGGGGGGCAATAAAACTGAAAGGCTTATAGGCTGGAAGATTGGTTGGGTTTTGCTAAGGGCTTATTTCAAGCCTTTAATTCTTTAGATTACAACTCATAAGTTTTTTAAAAGAAAAAAGCATTTTGTTTCTTTCAGATACTGATTTTCAGTCAGGAAAACCATAATTAGACTGGGATTGTTTTTCTCTAGTGCCTACAACATAAGAAGGGGATCTGATTTTGAAAAATTGTCTTGGGCTCTTCCCCATGAAAAGGTATTATTTTCTAAAACTGTAGCCAGAACGAAAGAATCGTTTCAGTGTGAACAGTGAAATTCAAATACCTTAACAAAAATGTTAGGACTTTAAAACTGGATTTCACTTAGCCTGCAGTTGCTCCTCCTGTTTTACTAGCAGTAGTGGATGTTTTCTTGACAGCCTGCAGTTCATTTGAGAGCGAATCTCCAGCCCCGACAAAAGCCTGATAGATTGAGTAAGGTACTCCTTACAAATATCTTTTTTTCTAATTCCAAGTCTGACCCTGAAGCTATATCTTTGGCAAAAAAATCTGATGCTTATTATCTTGTGAATGCTAACCCTGTCTTTTGTGAGAAAGATTTGTTAGATTTGGCGAAAAAGTATTTTCTTCTTCTACTTTAACCTTGATAATTATTTACCGCCAGGCTCATAATTCAAAAATTATGCTGTTTTCTTTTGAAAACATGAAACAACTGTTGTTGTCCCTAAATCGGAGACTAAAGCATTGCCAAATACTTCAATAGCTTGTGTTTCTCAGATAACCAAACACTTAGTGATGCAGTATTATTTACTAAAGGGATCCCCTACCAAGGGTAGCCCAACTTCCAAGCAGTATACCAAAGCCTTAGGTTTTCAAGGGTGATGTACATCACATGTATGCTCCCTGCTCATGGCGTAGGGCATAAAGGGTGACTTAGGATCTACAAGCCGCAGAACTTCTTTGCCACGAGTCTGAACACCAATCATTGGTCTGTGTGCTCCTTCTGTGCTAGTTCTTCCTTTCTGTTTTGTGAGTTTACATGTCATCCAAAAAGGGAAAATGTCAGCAGTGTGGAGACCGTCAAGAGCAGTATCCCCCTTTTTTGGTGCTTCTCATGACCATACTAAGTGCTTGATTTGTCATGCATTTATCCCCAAGAACCTACATAGTCATCTCTCCTCCTTGTCTATCTACCTGGAGAGCCCACATTGTAAGTTGTTGGGGCAGGGTGCTGTGGCAATCCTCCTGTCCCGAAGGTCAGCCAACTGCCAAGAAGATGACAAAAAGTTAGGTTGGATTCAGCTCTTGTACTTCCCTCAGATGTCTCTCTCGAGGCGAAAGCACGGGGGATCATCTGGTTGTTCCATCTGATTTCTCTGCCGCAGCTGTGTTGGAGGTTGTCAAGGATCCGACTTTTTTCATATGTCCTCTGAGGATCTGCAGATTTCAGTTACAGATATTGAAGGGAACCTCTGATCATCATTTGAGAGGGACTGAGGGTGTTCTGCAAATTCTTAGAGAGGAGATTCCCACTACATTCAGTTTTGGCAAGGGTCCGAATCTCCTAAGGAATTTAGGGCTAATGTCCCTTTAAAGAAGAAGCAGAAAACAAAGCACGTCTCCCCTGCTCGTAAGGATCTCCAGCGTGAATGACATGATTTTACCCAGGGGTTATTTAAAGCACTTACAGCCTTGAAGCCTCACCCAGGGAATGTTTGTTCCTGCTCCCCCTTGGTCAACTACTCCACTCAAGAGGCCTAGAGAACAGGACTCCTTGGTGAGGACTTTGATTCGGGTGAAGAGTCCTTGGCTTACCACTCTGATTCCTTCTCCATTGGACTTCAGTTATGAAGAACAAGATTCCATTATCCCGGATTCTCCCTTTGAACAGATCTCTTTTAGGGATACTCTCTCTCATATGATGGAATCCTTTAAATGGGATTGTTCTCAGGTTTCTGACATCTGTAAAAGGTGATGTTCATCATGTTACACTGCTGCATGAACTCTTCCAGATGGAGTCCCCTAAGATGTCTGCTGTTTCTTCAGTTCTGGCTGTACTGTTGTACAATTTTTCAGCAGCTGCTCAGTCTCCTGATTCCCAACCTCCAGCCCCTAAAAAGCCTGACCGGTATTATAAGCTGCCTGATGTGTGTAAGTTTTCTACAAATGAGACTCTGCTGACCCGTGTGTTGTGTCGGTCTCCACTAACAAACCTTCTAAGCTGTTGGCTTCTACTAAGCTGCTTCTTTCTAACAAATAAGTAAGGCTATGGAATAGCTGGGCAAAAAGATATATATTGCTGCTACCTTGGCCTTTTGGGCTATTAGTTATTAGACTCATATGACCATGTACGTCTTGGCTGTTCTTTTTCAGATCTCCCAGTTTCTCTGACCTTCCTGATTCAGAAGGGAAGGTTTCATCCCTCTCCTTATTGGGCTCCTCTTCCCAAATGGCTTGCCATTCTGTTAAATTCAGCTTCTAGAGCTTTTTTTTGTTTTGCGACATTACTCTTGGCTTCACCTCCAACCTTTGCCTGATGATATTAAGGCCAAATTGTTGGATGCCCCCCTTGATAATAAAAACCTCTTTGGTTCTGTAGCTGCACAGCTTTTAAAGTTATTTCAGGACAAGAGCAAGGCCTTGCAAGAATTGAAGCATGTTTTTCTTTCTCCTATTCCTAAATTTCAGTGAAATTATCTTTTTGTTTGTAGACAGTCTCACCCTCCTCCCAAAGGTGAGAAGGGTTTTAGACAGGCTCCTTCTGCCAAGTCTACTTAGACTCCCACTGCTCAGAAACTTCCTTTTCAAGACTAGTCGGGTTCTGTCTTTTTTTTTTTAAATAAAACCACCACGACCAGTAAAACCCCAGACTTTAAAGTATCTAGCACCTCGGCACAAAGCCTTTCAAGAGTACAAAATAACACACCCTAAAACACATTTAAATAAGTAATCCCATTCAATAACTACAACCAATTAATACACAACGTCAGTTACATTATATAAGCATCTTCCATTTGCATTCTGAGTTCAACCCACTAGGTGGCAGCATATCAAACTTCAGAATAAAAATAATCTGTTTATAAAGCAACTTATTTTTTAATTCTTCAGCATTCAAAACCCTCACTTTTTCTAAAATAGTCACTTGATTATCCCCTCATGATGTATCAAAAATGCAAAGGTAAAGGGCTCTCTGCTTTATTTCTAATATCTCTCAGTTACTCCTGTAGTCTCTCCTTAAAAGATCTTTTGCTTTCATTTATATAAAATATCTTTTTCCCTCCATTCTAAGTCAGGTCCCTTCCCAATTGGTTAAGAATCACTCCGGATTCTTGGGTTTTGTCCATCTGTTAGGGATACTTTATGGTGTGGAAATCCATTTCTCTTTTTCTGGGCATTCACCAGTCTCCTCAGGAACAGCTGCCTTTTTTTTCCAGATGTATTTCAGGACCTTTTGTCGCAAGGCAGCATCCAAGCAGTTCCCACTCCCGAGGAGTGGAAGGGGTTTATTTGAATGTTTTGTCTCCTAGGAAAGACTGCACCTGGAGACCCATTCTGGACCTTTCTGAGCTCAACACCATTCTGAAGGATCCCTTCCTTTCAGATGCTGTCCCTTCAGAGGTTTATTTTCCTCCTCTTCATTTGTTTTTCCTGCTCTGTCTGGATGTTAAGGATGCTTATCTGAACATTCCTGTTCATTCCTGTTAATTCCTGTTTTAGGACATTTTTGTATTTGTCTGTTTCTTCCTTGCATTTTCAGTTCTCTGCTTTGCCCTTTGGCATTTCTACTGCCCCAAGGATTTTCACCAAATAACTTGCTCCTGTGACTGCCTTTGCTGGGTGAGGGGAGTACAGATCTTTCCTTACCTGGAGCTGTGCTCATTCAAGCTTCTTTTCCAGATAACTTGCTTCAGCACCTTCACTATGCTATTTGCCTATTGCAAAGCCTATGGTTTATGATAAATTATCAGAAATCCAGCCTGACTCCTTCTCAGGAGTATGCTTCTCTCGGTTGCAGGTTCTAGACCATTCCTATGCTGACTTCCTTGCTACTACCCAAGGCTCTTGCTCTGATTGCCTTTTTTCAATCCCTTCTTCCTTATGTCTCCATTACAGACAGGGAATTTCTAAGGGCTCTGGGGTTCAAGGTTGCCCTTCTGTTCATCTGTTGCTGTATTCTTTACATGAGGAAGTTGCAGGCTACAGATTGTCCTCCCTATCGAGGATTGATGTCAAAGTATAGGCAAAAAGAAAGAAATAGAGGGGGGACCCTAAGCAAAAGACCATCACTGGTAGAGTTTTTAGTAGACTGTATAACAGAAGCTGTTGTTAAAAAAGAGATAATTAGTAAGGCATATAAGATATTGCATGTTAACTATAGGTAGAGTGTTTAGTAGAATGTGTAACAGAAGCTGTTAAAAACAGAGATAATTAGTAAGGCAGATAAGATATTGCATGTTAACTATAGGAAACAATCCAAGATGTTTAGAAAGGGAAGAGACATTGGATAAGTACTTCACAATGAAGCAATGGGAGGATATATGCATGGCTCCCAAATGTGCAACAAAGTCTAGATTTAGGATCTTTGCTTGGAAGTAATTGCATAGGTATTTCTGAACCCCAAGCAGACTTCAAATTATTTTTCCTCAGGTAGATTGCAAATCTTGGGGGTGTGATGGAAAGAATGAATGTAATTGGGAACATAATTTTTGGGAGTGTAATGAGTTGGCATACATTAAAAATTCACTGTAGACTAATCTGTCAGAAATACTGGATGGGCAAACTGATGCAACTAAGGAAATTCTTTCTTTGAGATCTGATATAGAATCAGAATTGTATGGATATAGTAAGGTCTTGCTGAGTTTAATTATGGTGGCTGCCAAAACCACAATTACCAGAAAGTTTAAACGTGCTGTACTAGGAGTGAATATGGTAACTGATAAAAAAAAAAAAAAAAAAAAAATCGGAAGTGGGATGTTTAGAAAAGGTTAGGAGCAAATAACTTAGAAAAAATATGAAATGTGGGAAAAATACGTGCAGAATAATCGGCCTAACCCAACTGTACTATAAGTAGTGAGTATAGTAACAGAGATAAAAGTACTGGAAGTGGGATCTTTAGAAAAGGGTAGTAGCAAATTGCATAGGAAAAATGGGAATTGTGGGAACAATATAAACAGAATAAGGTTTTGGAGGAGGAATGAAGTTTAAGGGAAGTCAGGAATTGAATGTGCTATGTACTATGCTATGTTTGACTGACTATGACTGTGTAGATAAGTGATGTATAATGTTTGCAACTGAAAATGTCAATATGACTTGTTTTCATTTCTGTAAATGTATGTCATAAGTGATAATTCAGTAAAGATGTTTCTTGTTTAAAAAAAAAAAGTAAAATAATGGCAGCACCTCAAAACAGCATGTAGGAGAACTACAGAATAGGTATGTGGTAAAGCCATGTACTGAAATAAGGTACATAAGGAAAACTGGTTGTGGAATGCAGAAATTGAGGAAGTCATGAAAAGAAAGGAGGAGTGCAGGAAAAATGGGAGACGGAAAAGACAAACTGGGCTAAGAAGGAATACTGGTTGGCTAACAGAGGCTGAGAGGAGTTACAATAGCAAATAAAGCATCAGAGGCACTCTGTCAGCTTCTGGAAAGTGACTCTGTAGATTGCGCAAAGAAAGCCATCAGGTTTCAAGGCAAATACAGAAAGATAGATAAAATAGTCAGGCGCACCCTTCATAAGGGATGCTAGCCAAAAACCTGCTCATAAGTCTACAGGACATCAAAGGTAGATGGAAGGAGTACTTCCAACAACTTCTTGGGTCAAGGTGTTTACCTCACCGTCACAAGATAGTGTTTCATATTTGAAAGGGAAATTGGCTAGGCTTAAAAAAAAAAAAAAAATAGCCCACAAGGGCAGCTAGCCTAGTACTAACCTATGAAACCTGTGGATTTCTGAATGAAGAAAAGTCCAAAAAAGCTATACTGTTCAGACACGGCCTACAGTGAATGAAGAGGAGTAGCTCACCATAGAAAAGGTCAGAACAGCAATAAGGAAAATGAAGTCAGGAAAAGCAGCAGGCTCTAATGAAGTCACCGCAGATGTGATCAGGAGGTTGGATAAGAGGGGAGAAATGGCTCCTGAAGGTAGTCATCACAGTATGGAGAGAGAGGCATATCCCAGAGAAGTGGAGAATAAGCATATTACTGTTGGTGTACAAGAACGAAGGGACCGCCACAACTATGGACAGTACAGAGTTATCAGACTCTTATCATACTACATGCAAGTTCTGGAGAAGGGTGATTGATGAATGCGCAGAGTAATAGAAAGTAAGATGAAAGATGAGTAGTTTAGGTTCAGGTCAGGAGGCAGCATAACCAGCCAGATGTTTGCAGTGAAACTGATAGTTGAGAAGAAGCTTGAGATGAAAGAAGAGTCCAACTGGACACTACTAGACTTGGAGAAAGCATGTGACAGTTGCAAGAAAGCTGATTTGGCTGTTCTGTGGTGGTTTGAAGTCCCAGAAACAATGGTAGAATTAGTGCAGTCTATGTACAATGACTCAAGTGCAGTCATTGTTTGGTCTCACAGAGGGGGCTTCCAGTGGGAGTCTATGTGCATTAGGGTTCAGCTGCGACTCAACTGACATTCATACTGGTGATGGACTAAATTGGCAAACAGGTCTGAGGGCAAAGGCAAACAAAGTTGCTGTATGCAGACAATGTGGCATTACAGGCAGACTCTGATAAAGGACTTCAACAAAAGATAGGGGAATGAAATACAAAACTGAAGGTGCATGGAATACAGTAGAGGTGGTCTATGCCTGGCTTGCAAGGCTTTTGTAAAGTACACACATGAGTCTCCTGCATATTTATAAATGAAACAGTACCACAAATACAAGGTGTAAGGACCTGAATTTTGTCTGACTTAAACAGAGCATACTGGACAGATAGATGCGTCTCAGGGGACTACCCATTGTATGGAATAGGCTTCCCAACCATGTGAAGCTGAGTTCATCTAGTAACCAGTTTTAAGTGCAACCTAGACCAGTGGATGGGAATAGGAAATTTGCATCAGGCCTTGCACCCATGTCCCTTGTGGACAGAGGAAGCTTATAAATGCCTGGTCTTCAGTGTCCTTTTTTGATAAAGGAGGTCATTATTCTTTTGAGAAAACATGGGTAGGCTTAGAAAGGCCCCATGGGTCAGTAGCCTAGTAACAATTTATGAACCTAGTTACAGATAAAACACTGATAATGGTAGCAAATGGGTGAAATCAGAAGACGCTGAGAATTGAGATAGAAGGGAAAATAGTGAAAAAGGTTAACTACAAGTATCGGGGAGGGGTGGTTGAGGAAAAGGGAAGTCTGACTGAGGAGGGTCAAAGTTAGAATCAGAAGGGCTACAGCCAACTGGCATAGTTTGTCAGGGGTAGTGCATAACAGAAGAATGCAAAAGAAGCTGAAACATAAGGTTTAAAAAAAACAGTGCTACCAGTACTACTGAATGGTGCAGAAACCATGGGGATGGGCAGTAAAGGCAGAACAGCTGTGGAAGCTAGAGGTGATGAAGATGAAGTGCCTGAGATGTGGTAGGATGCACACTGTGGGACAGATGACGAAAGAGGACATCGGAGCAGAAGCCAAAGTAGCCCCAGTTGCAGAGAAGGTTGAGAAAACTGATTACAGTAATTTGAGCACATGTGCAATAAAAAACAGAAGACAATTTGGGGAAGGAGATTTGAGACCGACAGTAAGAAGGCAAGAGGAAACTAGGTCTTCCAGCAAAGAGGTGGATGGATAGTATGAGAGAAGACCTGTGGTAGTCAGGCTGTTGAAGAAGGTGTGAGAATGGTAGTGAATCGAGAGAGATGGCCACAGTTGTCATGACACCCTGACCCTATGTAGAAAATAAAATTAACGGTGGGGGGGGGGGGGGTGATGATGTTTTATAGGTTCAATGTAGTTCAAAGTATTACCTGTAAATGGTAGAAGATGTAAGGGATTGTTTGGGTTATAAAGTAGAGAAAAGGTTATGACACTGAATTGTCTTAAGAATTAGTCATATTTCCAGCTGTGAATGTGAAACTGTGTTTGTTGACAAAAATGGTAGCGTATGAAGCTTATTTTTCTGTTATATTAGTAAGAGGCTTGACTAGGATGTGGGTATGGGGCTTTGCAGAAAATTAAGATGGATGTTGAAAGATTTTTTTTTTCTTTTTTTTGGATTTTGATAGCTTCTAACAAGATTGTGCTAAGAATAAAAAGGGGACTTGGTGTAATTTGGGGGGAGGGGCACTGAGGAAGCATAGGGGATGAAGGTTAGCAGCTGAAAGGGTAGTTGCTATTCCATAACAGGTTGACATTTACATTGTAATATGCTTTTACAAGTCATGCTGAACTTATGAAGCAAAATGGGCAGTTTATATAAATTATGTTCTTACTGTGGGTGCTGGCTTCTTTTCATACCAGTAAAGATTTTTCTTGCAAAGGAGAAAAATGTTCCTGTATACATTCTTTAAGCAGCATAGCTTGCTTAATACTTTTTGAATTCCTAACTAGTCTGTGTTAGTAAATAATCTCCATACATTAATGCTTTATAGAAAAATATGATTTTTGTATCCCATGATCCTTTAAGTGATTACCAACTTTGAAATGTTGCGCAGCTAAAATAAAAAGATGATGAAAGTGGTCACCCTTGATATACACTAGTTGACTGATGCACTCACTTCTGCAAAAATATTAATAGTGGCAGTTGAATTATTATTGTCTGAATTAATTAATAAGGTAATAGTAATTTATTATTTATAGAAAATAAGTGTTTTATATTTAAAAGTGAAAATGCTTTGGTTGTTTAAAGATGAACGATAATTTTTATGGAATTCAAGCCTGCAAAGATAATTCTTGCAATACTCTATTCAGATTTCATTATTTTATTAGAAATGAAATGTAATGATTTTTAACTGATCGGTAACCAAAGTACAGTACTGCTACAGTCAGTATAATTGTTACTGCTCTATTTGAAATCTGTTATTGCCTTCATTATGGAGAAGGGAACAGACCAACTTTGAACTGTAAATAACTGATTTAATCTAACTAAAACAGAAGCTGATATTTTTGCAGAAATATAGAATTCTAATGGGAGTTGATCGGTCCTTGTTGGATGTATTGGCTGAATTAATGAACCCCTATACCTAAGTACACACAATCTGTATTCAGGAACATCCCTACCACATTTTTGTGTTGTCTATTCACTCAGAAAGATTATAGTATGTGTACGTGTATTTTACAGTTTGTGGTACATTTAGGAGTTTCCCTTAATATTTAAAGCTGCAAGAAAATCAGTAAGAAAACTAAAATTAGGAGAAAAAAGGTGGGAGTTATGCTTGTGTTGTCTGTTCACTTAGAACAGTGTACACTTAATGTAGGCATTCATGAATCCGGCCCTGTACTTATAGAATTATTTTTATAATATGTTTTACTGGATCCCTAAACTCATTTTAAGGATTTTTTTTACTCTGATTCTGCGAATTAGCAGAATTCTGACAGTTTAAACAATTCATACAACTAAGAAAAAATGGAATTAGAATGTTTCTGAATATTCATTATAGGCCGCTGATTGATTTGATTTAGTCAGTATTTACCCTTCTCATCTGAATTTAAACTGAACTTTGTCAGAATTGTACCATTTTCTTTTTACTTTACATTAGTCATAATAAATCGTTATATTGGCTTAACTAGATATTCATTACTGATTCAGAAAGCTTTAGTTTCTTCAGACAAAGTTAAAAAATTAGTATGTTTCAGATGAATGAAAAGAGTTTCATTTTATATTGTGAAACACCTTGCAAGTCCTTAAAGGACAAAGAGTCTTAAGAGATGTCTTTAATTAACCCACTTATATTTTTGAGTGTGATCCGACAAAAGAAATTTGAATAAGTGCATATTCTATAAGTATGTAAAATAGTTAAATTGAATTATTTTAACAGAGTAAAAATATTTTAGAAAACAGTTTTTAATATAATTATTAAATCTGTAACATTTTTAAGTGTCTCTTTTCCATATGCCTGTCGGCTCATTTCCAAAAAATCAGAGTTAAATTGCACATTCAAATAATTAGTTTTTACTTACTTAGTCCAGTTGCTTTTTGGTATCAGTATTAGTCATCATAGTAGTTGATGTTATGTTGTACGTATCTCGCCTTCATTCTTGCTGTTTGGGTACAGGGCAGACCATTGACTTCAACTCGGCCGTATACTATAGCTCGAGAGCTTTTACTGGCTCGAGGCTAGCCCCTATCCCAGCATGCCTAGCGGTAGTTACCCAGATCTCATTTGCCGCTTGCAGCGTTGAGATTGGTAAAACTAGCTCAGGCCAAGTGTTTTCTCTATTATATTTGAAGAAAAATTTTTTGCTCTTGTATTGTCTAACTTGTTAGTAGTAGTTGTCCCTCGTATTTCTACCTTTCCCTATCCTGTCCGAGTGACTTGCTTTTGTTGTGGACTAACCGTTTTTCCTCTCTGGCCCTCTTCTAAACCCGTTTAACTTGGAGTGTTTTTCGTTTTTCTTGCCTTTCTTCATGTCTATAAAGTTTTAAGGAGTTGCCATTTAAGTTAGAAGCTCTCCTTAGGTGGGGAGCTCGCAGTTTAACTTAGAGGCTCTCCGCCCTTCTCTTCTTTCCTGTCTATATATATATATATATATATATATATATATATATATGTATATATATATATATATATATATATATGTCTTTCGGCTTTTCCCAGTTGGGGGTCGCCACAGCGGAACTCCGGTCTGCTAATGATTGGCAGAAGATTTTTACGTGCCGACTTGCCGGGCCTGATGCACAACCTTCAACGAAGGAACACCCATTCACGCATGTCGCCACACAGAAGACGCTCTGAGAATCGAGCGGGGCAACGTCTTACTGTGAGGCGACAATGCTACCGGAGCACCACCACCACAGTATGTATGTGATATATATATATATATGTATATAATATATATATATATATATATATATATATATATATATTTGTGTGTATTTGTGTGTGTATATATATATATATATATATATATATATATATATATATATATATAATATATATATATATATATATATGTGTGTAAAGGATTTTTCTCTATTTGCTAGTTTATCTAGTGTATAGTGTGTTTTTTTTTTTTTTTTTGTCTAGCCTTGGATAGTGCTGTTCAGTCGAAAGATTCTGCCAAGGAATCTAAACCTTCGGGTTTCAAAAAGTGCGATTTGTGCTGTCAAAAGATGTCCCTTACGGACAGGCACATGAGTTGCGTGTATTTTTTAGGGCCTGACGCAGGATTCATGTTCTATTTACCATGCATTTAGTTCACTAGTCTTGCAGGAGAGAAAGTATAAATTGATCTTAAGAGGGTTACTGAAGGGCCCCTTTGATGCTGCTGTGGGGGGGGACTCGGCCAGCAAAAAAACTGGAAAAACCCAAACCTTCATCTTATTCGGCTCCGATTTCGGAACCGTCTAAAGAGAAGGAGAAGTTATAAGCTAAGTCGGGCCTGACGGTCCGTTCCGACAAGACACTTGCCTATGGCTCCATCTGTTGTTTTGGAGCAAGTAAGGTGTCATAAACGATCCAGGTCTCCTACCTTGGAACCGGTACGGTCTGCTTCAAAGTCTCCTTTATTACAATCTGTGGCAGGCAGTCACTGGTATTCAACCCATTCCTCTTGGTCATCCAGGAGCCTCTTGGATGATTATGTGGAGAGGGTGGTGAAGAGGCTTCTTAGAACACCAGCATTAGCAAAAATACTTTCGGGCC
The DNA here is from genome assembly GCF_019279795.1 of Protopterus annectens. Taxonomy (NCBI): domain Eukaryota; kingdom Metazoa; phylum Chordata; order Ceratodontiformes; family Protopteridae; genus Protopterus; species Protopterus annectens. Next base: position 198,189,178 of record NC_056743.1, read on the forward strand.
CATCCCAGATGGAACTGGTGCCGGCAGCCCACCAACACCTGTCTCAATTCCTCCTCCAACACCTCTGAGCTCAGAGCCGGATTGTATGGAAGTCATAGTGGTGGAACCATTGGTACCGGTAACCTCCTCCAGTCTGTCTGTTCTGACTACTGCTTCGATTTCCTCGTTACCCCCTTCTATTGAGGGATCTGGGAGCCGATGCTCCCTCATCGGCTTCGAGGGGGGGAACGGCATCGGACCCTTCTTTGACCCTACTCCCTCTGAGTTTTGGCGCAGGTCAGCTCTGCTCCTACATCGGCCTCTGACCCATCACCCTCAGATCAGAGCTGGGGACTATTTCAGGTCGGGACTGCGATGCCTTCGAGGTGATGAGCATGCTTTCTGCTGAGACAGCTCCACCCTCGGCTCCATTGGCTCTTTTGCCTTTGGTGCCAGTGTCCGCCTCCGAACCTCCCCTCCGCCCCAAGTGTAGGGAACCCATGCTCCAGGATGCCCCATTGGGCGATCCCACTTCTTTTGAAACCTCCCCTTGAGCATCCCTCAGAGGCGGCCTTTTGGAAGAGGACTTGCAAAGAGGAAGCATGTATACTCCCCTGAGTCCTTGACATCAGACACAGACTTGGATAACTCAGAAGGGTCCCCACGGTCCCCCTTTGAAGATGTCTCCTTTTCAGACATCTTACAAATCCTTAGACAAAGGGGTGACTGGCAGTCCCTTGCCCCTTCTGAAGACGAGTCAGTTTACCTGGATGCATTTGGTTCCCGACCCTTCACCTCTTCGGTATTTCCTCTTTTTGTGACCCACTATTGCACGTAGTGAGTTGGAATGCTTGGAGCACTCCAGACATGATGGAACCAGTTCCACGGAAGCCCAATAAATTCATTACAGCCCCTGAAGACAGCCTTCTTATCCAAAGGTGTTCCCATTGGCAGCAGCCACCAGGAAGGAATTAGCGGAAAATTCATCTCTCCATCCGCCGAATAAAGAGTCTCGTATGATGGACATATACAGGAAGCGTATGATGTCCTTCAGGAATGCAACTGCAGTCCTAACATGTGGGTTGTCCTGCCTCAGGCAGCCCTCGGTCGGCCGGATTCCAAAGTCTGGGTCCGACGTCGGCTGATGTCGCATTTCTCTCCGTTAGAGCAGCTGGAGTACATAAGCATCAGCCGACGCCATTTTCTCCAGTCTTTCTTGCTGCGCGGTGCCTGAAGCAGAAGCAGTTCGCAAGTGCCAGTCGGTCAGCTCCTGTATTCTTCGATTTCGAAGTCATCAAAAAGCTAAGTACCCCGTTGGGGACCTTTTCTTGCCTCAGCCAATGTCAGAAATTACTGAAAAAGTTAACAATTGTCTTTCTTGTGGTAAACAAATACCTCATAAGGATTTCCACTCTTACTGTCTTCCTTGCCTTGGCCCAGACCACGACGTCTCAGCCTGTGTAGCCTGTGCTCGCTTCAACAAGCGCACTCTCAGGCGCCGGGCGGAGTTCGCTGAAGATTTTTTTGGCGATAAATTTGCTTACACCATGCCGTCGGAACTCCCGACATCGCAAACTCCCAAGAAGCGAAAAGACCGGGACCGACATCCTCTGCCCGCGTCTACCTCCGACTCCACGCCAAAACCTAGCGCGAGTGCTCCGGTTCCCTCTGAGACGGTCTCTCCACCACTCCGAACCGAAGACACCACATTACCGACTTCTCTGATTCCGGACATCACTCCACCAGTTATCGATTTTCCTCCGGATACCGAAACCGAGGAAATGCCCGAGACCATTGCTGTAGACAAGGTCACTCCTGCACGTGGAGCTGCCAGGCCTCCTATGGCCATGTCTATTAAGGCCTACACTAGGGCTAAGGCAGCCAGCAAAACAAAGCATCTTACTACTAAAACCTTACCTCAGCCTACTCCAGAGACACAAATTATGTCCATGGCTGCTGACTTAATTTCTATGATTAGAGGTTCACAGGCCCATCCTGAGAGAGGATCCCAGCCTCCTTCTGATAAAAGGCCCCGGGTTGAACCCTCTGACCCTATTCCTTCAGATGAAGATTCTGAGGGCTCTGTCCACTCTGATAGCCAGGAAGAGCTCTTCCAGACCTATGAGGACTCAGATGCAGAAGATTCTATCCCCTCGGCCTCCCCTCCTGAGGATATTTCTTTTGGGGAAGGTCTGCATACCGTGAGGGAACATTTCAAGTGGCAGGGACAGGATTATTCTGATTCCAGAAAACGCCTTAGGACTTTCCTTAAGAAGCCCCAGCACAGGCCCTTGGCTATTCCTCCTGTACTTGATGTTTTGGATGATTTATTTTCTGACTCTAGTGCTACCCCTGATTCTCTTCCTCCTGCTCCAGCCAAGCCAGACAGGTATTACAGGGTCCCAGAAACTCATTCCCATTTATTCAGGGCCCATACTGCTGATTTGGAAACTATTTCACAGGGGCCTAAAGGAGTTTCCGCTTCCACCTCTAAAAATCCATTGCCCTCCAACAGGGAAGCTAGGTCTTTAGAGAGATGGGGCAAAAAGGTTTACACATCCACTACTTTATCTATGAGAGCTTTGAATTGCCTTTTTCATACGTTACAATATCAGGATTTTCTGTTGGAAGATTTATAAAAAACATTAGCCACTCCTGATCCTTTAGACAGGAAGGCTTTGCAGGAAGCTATACATAACACTCAACAAGTAAGCAATCACTTCCTGCAGTGTGGATATGATGCACTGGAAGCTTCATGTAGGGCAGCTATGACAGGGGCAGTCATTCGTAGACATGCGTGGTTAAAAGATCAACCTCTACCAGATCATGTAAAGGCAAAACTTCTGGATGCACCTTTGGAAAAGAACAAGCTTTTTGGTGCTAATGCTAAGGATGTGTTAAAGACCATCGAAGAAAAAGCAAAATCAGTTGAGACGGTGAAAGATTTCCTCCAGGTTCAGCCCCTCAGATTCAGTAGGAATTGGCCTTCAAAAAACTGGTCCTTTCCTAATCCAGAAAAGTTTCAAAGGGGTAAAAACAGACGTGGCCGAGGAAGAGGCCAATACAGAGGCCCTTACAGGGGATGACAATGGCAGCCAGGAAACCAAAGAAGTGACGCAGGGGTTTCACCTGCCCCACAGCCACAATCTCAATGACTTTCCTCTACTTCCGCCTACCAGGGAACAAATAGAAGCTCCCTTGGGCGGGAAATTATCTCCGTTTGCAGAAAACTGGCACAAACTGACAAAGGACAAATGGATTTTGGACATTATAGACCGAGGGTACAGGTTCCACTTTCATACCTTGCCAAGAAAACAAGGCATGCCAAACCTACCACAAAACCAGAGGGCAGAGGCTATCAAACAAATCACTCTGCTGACTCGGATGAAAGCAATAGAAAGAGTTCCACAACAAGAACAAGACCAGGGGTTTTACTCAAGACTGTTCCTTATTCCAAGAAAAGAATCTCAATGGAGACCAATACTAGACTTGTCCGCATTAAACACCTTTCTCATAGTACCAAAGTTCAAAATGCTGACTCTACAGCAACTCCTTCCCATTCTGGGCAAGGGATCTTGGCTGATTACTCTGGACCTCAAGGAGGCATACCTGCATGTCCGTATCAGACACAGCTGCAGAAGATACCTCAGATTTCTTGCAGGGCCAGAGCATTATCAATTCTCAGCATTGCCATTTGGCTTAGCTACTGCGCCCAGAGTATTCACAAAATGCCTGGCTTTAGTAATTGCTCATTGCAGGCTCCAGGGGATACAAATTTACCCGTACCTGGACGACTGCCTCATACAAGCGGACGACAAATTGATGTTGACAAGAAATTTGGACTATGTCATACGATTACTTCAAGCTCTGGGTTACACAGTCAACTTCCAAAAGTCAAGACTGCAGCCATCCCAGCAAATAATCTTCTTAGGAGCCAAACTAGACACAGCCTCTCAAATAGCTTACCTGACAGAAGACAAGCAAGAGAAGTTAACTCATTACTTCAAAGGTTTAGCAAAACTCACCCAGATGACTGCAAGGAGATTCCTACAGGCCCTGGGTTACATGGCATCTTGCATTCTCCTGGTCCCATTAGCAAGACTACACATGAGAAAGCTTCAATGGTACCTAAAAAGCATTTGGTCTCAACACAGCAACAACTTGGAGACAATCATACCGCTCATTCCATGCCTTCAAAGGAATTCCTATGGTGGGCCTCGGTGAGCCAGGCAAACACAGGTATGTCATTCAAAAACCACAGATAACACAGACCATGACCACAGACGCCTCAGACCTTGGATGGGGGGCGCACATGGAAGGCAGATGTATACAAGGACAATGGTCTCCAAAGGAAACACATCTGCATATAAACCAAAAGGAAATGCTGGCAGTAATGCATGCCATCGAGGCTTTTCAACACCAACTTCAGCAAGGCCATTTACTGATACGGACAGACAACACCACTGTGATGTGGTACATAAACATGCAAGGGGGTACCCACTCTTACCCCTTTTGCAGACTGACAATGCATCTTTGGGAAAAATCACCGAGCCTAAATATCCAGTTACAATCCCAGTTTGTTCCAGGCAAAGACAATGTGTTGGAGGACAGCCTCAGCAGGAATTTCACAGATCCACACGAGTGGAGGTTACATCCGAAGGTCTTCACACAACTCACTTTGCATGGGGCAGGCCAGAAGTGGACCTATTTGCCTCTCACCTCAACCATCTTCTACCAAAATTCTGCACAAGGGCATACCATCCAAAAGCTTGGAAAATAGATGCTCTGTCATTCAACTGGAACTTCCTAACAATCTATGCATTCCCACCTCTGCCACTGATGACCTCAGTATTACTAAAGATCAAAGCAGAGAGACCCAAGGGAATCATAATAGCTCCGGACTGGCCAAGACAACACTGGTACCCACTACTACGGAGCATATGTCACACCAGGAGGTGGGCCCTTCCCCAATGGCCTATACTTTTGACTCAACACAATTTCGAAACAGTGCATCCAAACCTTCAGACACTGCAGCTAACAGCATGGGAGATCCCATAAATAACCTCAACCTATCTCTCTCCAAGGAAGTTCAGTGGATACTAACAGAGGCTCGAAGACCATCCACCAGAAAGGTTTACTTAGCAAAGTGGAAAAGATTCAGCAATTGGAATACCAGCAAAGGGACATGATGCATCATTGTTGAACATCCCACTCATCTTGGAATATTTGGCAGATATGCTAAAGAACAGCCGGAATATTTGGCAGATATGCTAAAGAACAGCCTCTCATATTCTTCCATAAAGATACATGCATCATCTATTTCAGCTAGATACAACACTGATCCTCCTGTTTTTTCACACCCTTTGCTAAGGCAATTCCTCAGGGGAATCAAGAACATTAGCCACCAAGAAAGGCCCCAGTGCCAGCCTGGGACCTCAATTTTGTCTTAGAAAAACTGACTCTACCTCCATTTGAGCCAGCAGCTTCAGTTGACTTGCAATTTCTCTCATGGAAGACAGCTTTCCTGTTGGCAATTACCTCAGCAAGAAGGGTTTCGGAACTACAGGCCCTAATGGCAATACCACCGTTCATAATTTTTCACAGAGACAGGGTTTCATTAAGGACCAACCCTACTTTTATGCCAAAGGTGGTATCTAGGGTTTCTTTAAATCAAGCCATTCATCTGCCTGCTTTCTTCCCCAATCCTGAGAATAAGGGGGAAAGACTGTTGCATACCTTGGACATTCACAGACAACTTCGATACTACCTGGACAGAACCAAGGCCAGTAGGAAGTCTGAACAACTTTTTGTAGCTTACGCCCCTGCAGTCCAAGGAAAAGCAATTTCAAAACAGACTATTTCAAAATGGATTGGACATTGCATCAGATTCTGTTATTCCTTTCATGGAAAGACTGTTCCAGCCAATTCCACCAGAGCTACAGCCACCTCTACAGCATTCTTAAGAGGGGTGCCTACTAAGGACATTCTAGAAGCTGCTACATGGAGCTCCATGCATACATTCTCCAAACACTACAATCTCCCTCTATACTCCAGATCCAGAGCAGGCTTTGCTTCGGCAGTCCTGCAGGGTTTGATTGCCACACCATCCTTTTCCTAGAGCATGCCTCCTCCCCCAGCTAAGCTATGGTATTCTACCCACATGTTATGACTGCAGTTGCATTCTTGAAGGACATAGTACAGTTTTGTACCTACCATAAATGTAGATGTCCGATAGACATGCAACTGCAGTCAGATTTTCCCTCCCTCCATACCCCTCTATGCCTAGGGTCCACTCCTATCCCTGTTACTCTTAGCTGGGGATATCTGTTATGGTGTATTTGTTTTATTGCTCATTTATTTGTCTGGAATCCTGTTTTTGTCTTCCAATTTGATTACAGCCTTCCTTGGAGGGCACCTGGCATCTGGGGCAAGAAACACTGAAGAAAATGGCGTCTGCTGATGCTTATGTACTCCAGCCGCTCTGACGTCGGAGAGAAATGCGCCATCAGCCGACGTCGGACCCAGACTTTGGAATCCGGCCGACCGAGGGCTGCCTGAGGCAGGACAACCCACATGTTATGACTGCAGTTGCATGTCTATCAGACATCTACATTTATGGTAGGTACAAAACTGTACTTTTTCTTCAGCGACCTTTACACTTGGGTCACTAAACTATTTGTCATACTTTACAAGGCTTCAAGGGGATCTTCCCAAAGAGTTAGGAGATACCTTAAAGGATCCAACATCTGGGGGAGCCACGGACAAGGTGGCTTCTCAGCTTACGACCTTGACTTTGGTGGTTAATTCCTCCATACAGCTAATTTCTTATGCAGCTCATCGGGGAGGCAGGGTGGCAGGCACAGAGGTGGCCTTACGCAGACACTCCTGGATGTGCCTTTGTCATTTTGCGGAGCCCTTCAAGTCTTCCTTTACCAATGCCCCCTTTGATGGCTTGTCCTTATTCGGGCCTCAGGTAAAAGACTCTTACCAGGTGTGAACAGGATGGCAAAACTCTCTCTGCCATGGGAGTACATTTTTCTGCTCCATCTAGGCCCTATCCTAATAGCCAGAAGAGCGGAAAGATGTGGTTCCGGAAATCCCAGGGAGCTTCGCCTGACACACGTGCAGATTTCCTCAAGGGTTAGAGGGGAAAATAATGGGAGATGCTGATCTCGTGGCAGGGACGGGTCTGCAGAATCAGGGTGACAGATACCTTCTGTGGCAGGCCATTCCAGCGCTCCTGAAGGGAAGGGAGATTATCTTTGTACCCAAAAGCTTGGCAGACAATCACAGAAGCTACATGGGTACTATCAATAATATCCAGAGGTTACAATATCTCCTTCTTCCAACTTCCCCTGTCAAAAAGACAACACCCTATCCCAGATGTTCCACAAAGTCTTTGGGATCAAGCAAACCTAGAGGCTAAAAGATTGCTAAGAAAGAGTCATCCAGAAAGTCCCCGCAGACCAAATCGGATCTGGAACTTATTAAAGTTTCTTTTTAGTTCCAAAGAAAACAGGAAACTGGAGACACACATTTGATCTTAGCAGGCCGAACAAATCAGTCAAGAAAACTAAGTTCCGGATGGTAACACTGCAGTCCATTCTTCCCTTTCTGGGACAGGACAATTGGATGTGCTCTATCGATCTCCAGGATGCGTATTACCACATAGAAATGGACAGTCAGTCAAGGAGACCTCTACCCTTTCGGCTGGGAGCCAGTCACTGTCAGTTCAGATCTCTGCCGTTTGGTCTCACCACAGCCCTCAGGATCTTCACCAAATGCATGGTAGTAGTTACGGCTCACCTGAGGCTTCTAGGATTCCAGGTGTTTCCATACCTAGATGACTAGCTACTTACTGCCACCACCGAGCATTGGGTCTATATTAAATCACCGAACGCTTAAAAAAGCGAACGGTGATTGATCGACTCTATGTAAGCGGAAGCTTACAATGTTGAAGTGTCAGATTAGCAATGTAAATTGCTGTTCCAACAAAAAAATAAATAAAACAAAATTAATTTAAACATTACATTAACTGGGGGGCTTTGCCCCCCACCCCCAGTGTGGGGGGTGCCCCCCCTACTTAAATATACCAACTCTGAGACCGCACTACAGTGCCAAAAATGGCAAAGTACCGAAGTGGCCAAGCGAATTCTTTCCCAGGGAAAGAATTTGCTTAACAGTCACTTCAATATTTTCTGTTTTCTGCCTTTTAAGTTTGATCACGACGCATTCAGAAGAATGCGTCTTCGGTCTTCTAATATAGACCCCGAGCATCAACTAATCAGGGCAAGGGAATCCACAATTCACTCTTGTTCTCAACTAGGGATCACCATAAACTATGAAAAGTCTGTCCTGTTTCCTTGTCAATATATTACCTTTATAGGGGCAGATTTAGACACAAGGGCTATGATAGCAAAGCTGCCTCAAGAAAGAGCATTAACAATCTGCCGACAAGTTGCAATGCTATTGACAAAGAGAGTCCAGGCAAGATTTATCCTCAAGGTCCTGGGTTCTGTGGCAGTGGCAGTCACTCTGGAACCTATGGCTCGCTTCCACATGAGAATTCTACAGTGGCTCCTCTTTGCACAATGGCCATTCCAGGATTTACCCATGTCACATGAAATTCTCATCACGGAATCTTGCAAGAAGGATCCAGAGTGGTGGCTTCACTCCCCTGTGGTAACAATAGGCAGGCCGTTTCTACCCCCCCCCACCTTGTAGCCACAGTGACCATGGATGCTTCCCAGATAGGGTGGGGGGACATTATCTGGGACAGACTGTTCAGTGGATTTGGCAGGAACATGAGTACCACTTGCAGATCAATATCCTGGAGATGAGAGCGGTGCTTCTGGCATTGTAAGCACTCCAGGACACTCTACCTACAGGGACTATAGCAATTCAGACAGTATGTCGGTAGTATGGTACATCAACAAACAGAGTGGAACCAGGTCTTACCCTTGTGTTGAGAGGCTGTATGAGTTTGGCAGTGGGTGATGTCTTCCCAACGCTTTCTGGTTGCAACGCACATCCCGGGGAAATTGACAAGTCAGCCAGACTGATGTTCATCATGTTTCACTGTTGCAGTCATTACAGTAGGGTTATCCTGCTGACAGGCTACCCGCAGTCGGCCCGAGTTCCAAAGTCTAGGTCCGGCATCGGTCAGTACGCCAGGGGTATAAAAGATGCAGCTGACGCCATTTTCTTCAGTCTTTCTTGCCACACAGTGCCCGAAGCAAAAGCAGTTCGCAAGTGCCGGTCAGCCGACTCCTGAGATTTTCAAATTTGAATTTCAGATCTGAAGTCTTCATTAAAGCTAAGTACCCCATTGGGGATACTTTTTTCTTGCTCCAGACTGATGTCAGAAAAAGTTAATAATTGCATTTCTTGTGGGAAGCAAATACCTCATAAGGATTTTCATTCTTACTGTATTCCTTGCCTAGGTCTTGACCACGACGTTGCTAGTTGTCGGTTTTGTGGTAGATTTAACCAACGCACTATTAAGCGTCAGTACGATTTTGCATTTCATTACTTTGGCAGAAGATTCAATTATATAATGCCGTTGGAACAGCCGACTACCAGAGTTTATAAAAAGTGCAAAGAAAAGGACAGGCATCCGAGGTCCAAAACCGACGAGGCTTCGGTTAGGCCTGTCGCCGGTTCTCAGTGAGGTGCTTTCGCAGCCCCTGACGCCCGCTACCTTAGAGCCACAGGCTGCTTCCGACTCCCACGTGGAGCCGACTCGGCCACAGGAAACTCAAGGTATTGGACACACTGAAACTATTCCCCCAGATGGGTCTGGAGCCGCTGAGCAGGCATCGGTTTCTGAGGGTGTTTTCAGACCTGCACAGTTATATGTAAAACCAACTTCAGCTTCAAAGTCAAAGACTAAAGCAGCTCTAAAGACAAAGAAACAAGTACAGTATTCTCCTGGACAGGCCTCCATGCCTAAAAAAACAGATGCTTAAAATGGCTGAAGACCTAATTTCTTTGATCAAGGGGTCCCCCCCCCCCCCCGATAAGAGGCCTAGGCAAGAGATAGAATATGAATCTTCAGATCAGCTTTCCATTTTCTCCGATTCCTCTTCTGAACAGGAATATTCCCTTCCTCCCTGTGAGGATTCTGATGCTGAAGAATCTATCACTTCAGCCTCTCTTCCTGAGGATTATTCTTTTGGGGAGACTCTGCATACTATGAGGGAGCATTCCCACTGGGAGAGCCAAGATTACTCAGAATCCAAGAAAAGGCTCCGAGACTTCCTTTTATTACCTCAGCACAGGCCCCTTGCTATTCCTCCTGTTTTAGACATTGTAGATGTATTTTCCGAGTCTGGTCTGTCTCCTGACTCTTTACCACCAGCTCCTGTTAAGCCAGACAGATACTACAGGGTTCCTGATTCACATACATTTCTTTACAAAAACCCTGCTGCTGACCTAGAAACCATTTCTCAGGGTCCCAAGGGGTCAAGGCTTCCACTGCAAAAGAACCCTATCCCCTCGGATATGGATTCAAGGGCCCTGGACAGATGGGGGAAAAAGATTTCCAATTCTGCTACCTTGGCTGTAAGAGCTCTAAATTCTCAGTTTCATATGCTTAAATATCAGCAATATCATGTCACTGCTTAAACAGAAAATGCTGGCAAATTCAGAATGTGCAGAAAACAAAGAAATGCAGGATTTATTGCATGCAGCTGAACAAGGGGGAAAGCCTACTTTGCAATGTGGTTTTGATTCTCTAGAGGCCTCCTGCAGGGCCGCAGTTACAGGTTCTGTCATTAGGAGGCATGGTTGGTTAAAAGAACAAAATCTGCCCGATCATATTAAAGCAAAGCTATTTAGATGCTCCATTACAACATGATACCTTGTTTGGTGTTAAAGCAGAAGAAGTGTTGAAGAAAATGGAGGACAAAGTTAAATCTATGCAAACAGTGAAGGATTTCTTACAGGTACAGCCTCTCAGATTTAGCAGGAATTGGCCTACAAAGAATTGGTCCTTTCCAGTGTCAGACAGGTCACAAAGAGGCAGATACAGATGCCCCAGAGGCAGATCACAGCCCCAAGGCTCATACAGGCCTAAACAATGGGGTACTTCTACCTCCAAAAGTGGAGCGGAAAGATCACAGCCATACAGGAAACGGTCTCAATGACTTCCCCCTGCCAGCACCAAGCACTTATCTTCTGGCAGCTCCTTTGGGGGGAAAACTAGCACTTTTCTCATGAAGTTGGCACATGATCACCCAGGACAAATGGGTCTTAAATAGCGTATCTCAAGGCTACAGGTTCCACTTTCACACCCTGCCAAGGCCAAAACGGTATGCCAAACCTGCCACTCAATCAATAGGCAGAGGCACAAAAACAAGTTTTATCTCTCATGGACAGGAGAGCCATACAGCAAGTACCACAGCAAGGGCAGGGACAAGGATTTTACTCAAGGCTATTCTTGGTACCCAGAAAGTACAAAGCCTGGAGACCAGTACTGGACCTGTCTATCCTAAACACATACCTGGATATTCCAGAATTCAAAATGTTAACTCTGCAGCAGCAGCTTCTGCCCATGCTGGGCAAGAAAGCTTGGCTTGTGACTTTAGACCTAAAAGAGGCATACCCGAATGTCCCAATCAGACAATCCTGCAGAAGATACCTCAGATTTATAGCTGGCTCAATGCAGTACCAATTCTCTGCACTGCCCTTTGGCTTATATACTGCGCCCAGGGTCTTCACAAAATGCCTGGCACCAGTAATTGCATTTTGCAGACAAAGAGGAATACAAATATATCCTTACTTGGACGGCTGCATTATTCAAGCAGAGAACAAGGACATCCTACTACAGCATCTGGCGTTTGTAAAAAAAATTAGTAACCGGTCTAGGGTACACAGTGCCCTCTCAAGAGATAATATTCCTGGGTGCAAGCTTAAACACAACTGCCCAGATGGCTTATCTCACACAAGACAAACACAGACAACTGACTACTTATTTCAAAATGTTGGTAACAAAGACCCAGTTATCTGCAAAAACAAAATCTGCAGGCCTTGGGCTTCATGGCATCCTGCTTACTACTAATTCCATATGCAAGACTGCATATGAGGAAACTTCAGTGGTATCTAAAAAGTGTTTGGACTCCACATTGCCACAGCCTGGAAACAGTAATTACCCTCATTCCCTGCCTGCAACAGGAGTTTCGATGGTGGGCAAAAGCCTGTCACCTCAACACAGGACAGCCATTCACCTTACCCACAGCCAGGCAGACATTGACAACAGATGCATCAGATTATGCCTGGGGGCTCATATGGCAGGAAGATGTATTCAGGGCACATGGTCCACAAGTCAAATGCATCTACATATCAATCAAGAAGAGATGCTAGCTGTTCAGAATGCACTGACAGCCTTCAAGGATATACTTCATCCAGGGCAACTACTGATAAAGACGGACAATACTACAGTAATGTGATACATAAACAAGCAGGGGGCACGCATTCCTACCCCCTCTGCAGTCTAGCCATGAACTTGTGGGACACAGCACTGACTTACCAAGTACATCTGCAAGCACAATTCCTGACAGGAAGGATAAATACTCTGGCAGACGAACTAAGCAGAAACATAATGGTTCCTCACGAGTGGAAATTGGATCCACAAGTCTTCAACATGATAATAAGGAACTGGGGGGTGCCCGGACATAGACCTATTTGCCTCCCCTCACAACTGCTAACTACAGAGATTCTGCACAAGGACATCACAAGCAAGCATGGAAATTGGATGCTCTATCCTTCAGCTGGAAAAACCTAACAGTATATGCCTTTCCTCCTCTGCCTCTCCTCCCCAAGGTGGTACTCAAGGTCAGACAAGAGAAGCCAAAAATGATACTGATTGCCCCAGACTGGCCCTGCCAGCACTGGTACCCAGTCCTAAAGAGTTTGTCTCTATGCCCAGCTTGGACATTACTTCAAATTCCTCACTTATTGCCCAAACCCTAAATTTAAGGTAGTGTCCAGTGTGGCCCTTAACCAAACAATTAATTTGCCTACTTTTTATCCAAACCCACAGAATAAGGGTGAGAGACTTCTGCATTCTTTGGACATTCACAGGCAGCTACGCTTCTACTTGGACAGAACCAAAGTTTTCAGAAAGACGGAACAACTTCTAGTAGCATATGCTGCAGGATCACAAGGAAAGCCCATCTCAAACTATTTCAAAGTGGATAGGCCACTGCATTCGTTTCTGCTATTCACAGCACGGCAAATCAGTGCCTAAGGGCATTAGGCCACATTCAACCAGAGCAGCAGCCACTTCAGCAGCCTTCTTCAGAGGAGTACCAACCAAAGACATCTTAGAGGCTGCAACTTGGAGTTCAGTGCATACTTTTACAAAGCACTATCACTTACCTCTCTACTCTAAGTCCAGGGCAGGCTTTTCCACTGCAGTTCTGCAGGGCCCGATAGCCTCTCCTTATCCTATTTAGCACCAGCCTCCCATCCTTAGCTTTGAGATTCAACCCAGTTGTAATGACTGCAACAGTAAAACACGATAAACATAGTACAGTTGTGTGTACCTACCATAAATGTAGATGTTCGAGTGTATTCACTGTTGCAGTCCAGGTTACCCTCCCACCACCCCCTTTTTACCTTGCTGGGACTTATCTGTACTTCACTATTCTATACAACCTATGTGGTGTATTTGCTTGTAGATGAAGGAAAAGTTGATTTTTGTATGTGCATGCTTATTGCCATAATTTAGCCTACCATTTTTCTTGCACCTGACATATGGGGCAAGAAAAAACGAAGAAAATGGTGTCTGCTGCATCTTTTATACCCCTGGCGCACTGACGTTGGGGAGGAGGTGACAGCAACCGACGCTGGACCTAGACTTTGGAACTTGGGCCGACTGCGGGTAGCCTGCCAGCAGGATAACCATATTGTAATGACTGCAACAGTGAATGCACTCTAACATCTACATTTATGGTAGGTACACAGCTGTACTTTCTGATGCCTCACGAGTGGTCTCTGAAGCAAAAAGTTGCGAACTTGATTTTTCGCAAATGAGGTCAGCCATGTTGCGATCTGTTTGCCACTTCCCTCAACATCAAATGCAGCAGATACTTTGTCCTTGTCCCACCACCTGGACAGTCACCCAGGGACACACTTGTTCACGACTGCCCCCTGGGACTGCTTTACACCTTCCCACCATTTCCCCTGATCCCCAAGGTTCTTCAGAAAGCACAGTCATTGGGTTGCAAGTTAATCCTCATTGCCCCTTATTGGCCTCGTCAGATATGGTTCCCATTCCTTTGGCCTTACCTGCTGGGGGAACCCTGGATCCAGTGCCAGATCTCTTGATGCATCAGTCAGGGGCTCTCCATCCTTCCATTCAAACCCTCAAGCTGACAGCTTGGTTCCTCCAGTTCCGGTCTTAGCCAGGCTTCCTGATGTTTCTCTGGCAGTTCAACACATTTTGATTTCCTTCCATAAGCCCACTACTAGGAAACTTTATGCTAGTAAATGGAAGAGGTTCTGTAATTGGGCAGGCAAAAAACAGGTTGATCCTTTTACTGCACCAATTTCAAAGATTCTCAAATTTCTTGCCGAAACTTTTGAGCGAGGAGCAGCTGCAGCTACTATCTGAGTTCAGCTAGCTGCCATCTCTAATTTCTATATGGGAGAAATGGGGTCCAATATATCCCATAGGCTATGTAAGGCATTCCTTAGAGGTGCTACCCTCTTAAGACCTCCAGTAAGCGAACCTCTCCCCCGGATCTAAATTTAGTTTTAGACGCTCTGATTCTTTCCCCCTTTGAACCATCTGCTTCTTATCCGCTCAAATTTCTGACTTGGAAGGCCTTTTTCTTGGTTGCAATTACCTCAGCTAGAAGAGTTTCAGAATTACAGGCCTTATCTATTTGTCCCCTCTACTTTTTTTTCCATAAAAGTCGTGTTTCTCTCAGAACCAACCCCTCTTTCTTACCCAAGGTATGTTTTTACTACAATTTTGAATCAATCCATTGAGCTTCCTGTTTTCTTCTCCAATTATGGAAACAAGGCGGAGAGTATAAGCTTCATCAATTGGACGTTCATAGACAGTTATGTTTCTATTTACACAGAACCAAGGACTTTAGAAAATCTGACCAATTGTTCATATCCTTTGCGGACAGTAAAAGAGGTTGTGCACTCTCAATGGTGACTTTAAGTGGCTTTCAGACACTGTAAAACATGTCTACGATTACCGTAAACAAAAACTTCAGGGAAAATTGAAGGACACTCGACAAGGGCCTTGGCTACCTCTATTGCTTTTCAAGCCAGACTGCCTTTGGATTCGATCTGTGTGGCAGCTACATGGTCTCATACCTTTATCACTCATTACAAAGTAGATGTGGCCTCCTGGAACAGGGCATCCTTTGGTTCCACTGTCCTGAAGAGTTTTTATTCCAGCGAGCCACCCAAGAATCAGGTGCTGGGGAGGGTGTCCCAAACAGCAAGAATGAAGGCGGGATATGGACAACATAATCTAACGAAGTTATCTACTGACCATAACGTTCCGTGATGTTCTTCGTGTTTCACTGTTGCAGTCATCACATTTGAGTTATCTGCTTGCAGTAGCTCTCAGAAGGACTGATTAACAAAGTCTTGGGTCCTGCATCGGTTGCTGTCTCTTCCATGACGTCAGGTAGTCAGAGGTATAAAACTTGCAGCCGACGCCATTACATCAGTCTTTCTTGCCGTGCGGTGCCCGAAGCAGAAGCAGTACACAAGTGCCGGTCGGCCGACTCCTGAAATTTTCGTTTTTGAGTTTCAGAACTGAAGTCTTCAACTAAAATCTAAGTGCCCCATTGGGGAAACTTTTTCTTGCTCTAAACCAATGTCAGTAAAAGTAAATAGCATTTCTTGTGGAAAGCAAATACCTCATAAAGATTTTCATTCGTACTGTATTCCTTGCCTAGGCCCTGACCATGACGTACCTCGCTGTCGGTTTTGTCTTATTTAAACAACAAGCTATCCATCGTTGGTATATTTTCGCTTCTAAATATTTTGGTGCTCGGTTCAGTTATCCAGATATGTCTTCAGTAAACCATCAGACTACCGACATTCCGAAAAAATGCAAAGATAAAAACAGAGACAGGCCACCTAGGTCCAAAGCTGCCGACGACGCTTCTCCTAAGCCAGTCGCCAGTTTGCCGGTACTCAGTGAGGCGCTTTCGCAGTCCCTGATACCAGCTACTTCAGATTTGCTAGCCTCTACTGAGACCCATTCGGAGTCCAGTATGCCGTGAGATGCTTCAGCTGTGGAACCTGCTGATATCTCTACCTTGGATGGGTCTGGAGCCCCTGTGCAGGCACTGGCTTCTGATGGTGTATTCGAGCCTACTGACTTTCATATTAAACAGACACCATCTTCTTTTTCAAGGCCTAAAATTCTAACCATGCCTAGAAAACCGACGCCCAGATTGCATGGTCAGGCCTCTATGCCTAAAAAAACAAATTATAAGAATGGCTGAAGACCTTATTATTTTAATCAGGGGAAGCCAGCCTTCCCCCCTCTAAGAGACCTAGGACTGAGTTTGCTAATGATACTTCTGACCAGGATTCTGACATTTCTGTTGCTTCTGATGACCAGGATTTACCCTTATCTACCTATGAGGATTCTGATACTGAGGACTCTATTCTCTCTGCTTCCCCCCCCCAGAGGATTTCTCTTTTGGTGAAACCTTGCATACTCTCAGGGAGCATTTTCATTGAGAAAGTCAGGATTTCTCTGATTCTAAAAAGAGGCTTAGAGATTTCTTACTCCTGCCCCAGCACAGGCCTTTAGCTATCCCTCCTGTACTAGACATTGTTGATGCCTTTTCAGAATCTAGTTTGGCCCCTGACTCTTTACCTCCTGCACCCAGAAAACCTGATGGATATTACAGGGTTCCTGACTCTCACAAGTTCCTTTTCAAAAATCCTACTGTGGATCCGGAGACCATTTCACAGGGACCCAAGGGCATTAAAGCTACTACTGCTAAAAATCCTACCCCCTCTGATAGAGACTCCAGGGCACTGGATAGATGGGGTAAGAAGGTATACACTTTTGCAAACTTTGGCCATTAGGGCCTTAAACTGCCAGTTTCATATGTTAAAAGTATCAGCAACATGTTATTGGATTGCTTAAACAGAAAATGATAGTGATTCCTGATTGTGCTGAAAATAGGGATTTACAGGATTTAATGCATTCTGCTGAACAGCTTGGAAAGCATACTTTGCAAAGTGGTTTTGATTCACTAGAGGAATCTTGCAGGGCTGCTGTCACTGGGTCTGTACTTAGAAGGCATGCTTGGCTTAAGGAGCAATCTTTGCCAGATCATGTTAAAGCTAAATTACTGGATGCTCCCTTAAACCAAGACCGCTTGTTTGGCAACAAGGCAGAAGTTGTTCTTAAAAAGATGGAGGAAAAAGCTAAATCTATGCAAACTTAAAGATTTCTTACAAGTACAAACTCCAAGATTTAGTAGGCATTGACCCCAAGAATTGGTCCTTTCCTGCCTCTTCCAGACCTTCTCAGTCCAAACCCAGATCCAGCTGAACACCCAGGCTTCAGTCCCAGGGTACGTACAGGACTAAACAGTGGGGGGCCCCCAGTTCCAAATCTGGGAGTAGTAAAACTTCCCCCTATGGTAAACTGTCTCAATGACTTAACTTTAAAACTTCCAAGCACTTCTCAGCTGACTGCCCCTTTGGAGGGGAAGATTGCTCTACATGCAAAAAACTGTGAACTCATTACCCAGGACAAATGGGTTTTAAATATTGTTTCCCAAGGATACAGATTCCGCTTCCACATGTTACCAACCCCAAACAGCTGACCAGATCTACCCCCAAATCAGTGGGCAGAGGCTCAAAAGCAAGTACTCTCTCTCAAGCATAAAGGCTATTCAGACTGTACCAGAAGAGGAAAAGGGGCAAGGTTTCTACTAAAGACTTCCTGGTACCCAGAAAAGACAGTTCATGGTGTCCTATCCTGGACCTGTCTGCTTTAATCACCTTTTTGGTAATTCCAAAATTCAAGATGCTAACTCTCCACCAGTTGCTTTCTGTGCTAGGCAAAGATGCCTGGTTGGCAACACTCGATTTAAAGGAAGCATACTGCACATCCCAATCAGGGAATCTTGCAGAAGATACCTACACTTCAAACCAGGCTACATGCACTATCAGTTCTCTGCACTGCCCTTTGGCATATGTACTGTGGCCAGGGTATTCACAAAGTGACTATCTCCAGTCATTTTATTTTGGAGGCAAAGAAATATTCAAAGATACCCATACCTGGATGATTGTCTAATTCAGGCAGAAAGCCAGGGCATACTTTTGAAACATCTGGCTTTTGTACAAAGGGTGCTAACTTGTCTGGCTACACAG
Organism: Protopterus annectens; assembly: GCF_019279795.1. Taxonomy (NCBI): domain Eukaryota; kingdom Metazoa; phylum Chordata; order Ceratodontiformes; family Protopteridae; genus Protopterus; species Protopterus annectens. The sequence continues at coordinate 198,207,535 of NC_056743.1, forward strand.
AAAATGAAAATAAATCACACCTGGTACCCTGTCAACAAATTATATTCCTGAGAGCAAGCTTGAATACAACTTCCCAGATGGATTTCCCCACGCCATAGAAACAAATTCATTTGACAACCTACTTCAAACTGGTGGCCACAAAAACCCTGCTATCTGCAAGCCAAATACTGCAAGCCGTGGGGTTCATGACCTCCTGCATTCTTCTAATTCCATATGCAAGACTGCATATGAGGAAACTACAATGGTATCTAAAAAGCCTATGGTGTCAACATTCTCAGGATCTAGCAGCAATTATTGCCTTTATGCTTGAGAGAGAGTACTTGCTTTTGAGCCTCTGCCCACTGATTTGGGGGTAGATCTGGGCTCAGAACCATAAGGGCGGGAGACTTAAACCTTGACACGGTTATTAATAGAATGTGCTGGAGGGACAGATTCATCACCCAGAGACTCCCTATGCTGTGGAACAAAATCCCGGTACATGTGAGGCAGAGCACCTCGCTGGCCTTGTTCAAGAGGAATCTTGACCAATGGATGGGAGATCGCAGCTATACCCCAGGGATTACTTCATTGTCACTGCTTGACAGAGGCACAGCAAAATAATAGGCATAGTTTTCTTCAAACTAAAGGGGTGGCGAAAGCCACATAACTATGGGCTAGGCTTATAAATGCCCTTGGGCAGATAGTCTAGTATGAACCTATGAACCTATCATACCTTGCCTGCAGTTAGAGTTCCTTTGGTGGGCAGAGGGCTGCCACCAAAACAAGGGACTACCATTCACTCTACCCCCTGCTGCCCAAACCCTAACAACAAACACATCAGGCTATGCATAGGGGGGGGGGGCTCACCTGGCAGGGAATTGCATTCAGGGCAAATGGAACCCAAGTCAAATGCACCTGCATATCAATCAAAAAGAATTGTTAGCTATACAGAATGCTCTGACGGCCTTCAAGGACCACATTCTTCCAGGACAATTAATGGTAAAGATGGACAACATCACTGTTATGTGGTACATAAACAAGCAGGGGGGTACCCATTCCTACCCCCTCTGCAGACTAGCCATGGTA
>NC_056743.1:198213599-198366099 GCF_019279795.1 Protopterus annectens
GGTTCAACAGTCTGTTATCCCCTCACTGTATACAGTGTAATCATAATTGGGTATTCTAAGGTAGAGTAGAAACTGGCTTGTACTTACTGAATATTCAGTATTTCTACCTGTTCATAGTATGAGATGTAAATATTTAAGAAACATGGAGACGCACCTGTTGCATAAACTAAATATTGGTAAGCGTCATACCTCCACAACATCACAGTCACAACACACCACTAGGGCCATAACTTCTGCTGTGGCTGTAAAGAAAAATGTCCTAAAGCTTCCTAGAACACATTCTAAAAGATCCCAGCCTTCAGAACACAAGGCAACACCTACTCCTCCTCCACATGCAGAATACTGTAAATCCACAAGTCACAGGCAACACAGACCTAAGCCGATAAGGTCCACTAAGTCTTTTTCTACACAGGGAAACATTTTAGTCATAGGTGACCCTGTAGCTAGTTTTACAGACTTCACACATCAGAATGAACAAGGATGAATGTAAGTTTTGTCTGTCAGGATCCATGATATCAAAGGGCCTTTAAACCAAGCAAATATGACTATGATCTAGTGGTTGCCTTTGTGTGGGTGAATGTCCTGAGGTGGTGTGTGACATCCCCTGTTAGGATCAGTAATTAAGGAGCCTGAATCCTCACCACTGACACTGGTTAAGTACGTTCACTTGGAACAAAAATAGATGCGCACAGTATTTCCAGATGCAGATCTCTGCATCAAGCACAATTTCCTTTAAGAGTACCCAGGGAACACACTCATTCCATGGTCTGGGTTTCTCTCTCTCTCTCTCTCTCTCTCTCTAGGTCCCCAGTAAGACTCCCCACTGGCACAGCTATAGAGTTGAGTCCTCAGCTGAGTATCCAAGCCAAGTCCTCCACCACTCTCTCTCTGTGTGAAGTCAGTGCTTCATGTCCCTGCTCCAAGCACCTGATACACACACAGTAGGAGATTTGATTTGCAGATGCACGTGCACACACACCTGGGAAAGGCAGGCACAAATTTACTAGCTATGCCCCCTTCTGCGCAGACTATGAGGTAGTTATTGCCACCACACACTCCAAAGCCAGATGCTCTAAGGCTCTTAAAAAGATACCCAACTATACTGAATGAAATTAATATTAATACAAATGGCAGTGTTTTCATCAATGCAGTAAGGCTTTTAGGAGTGGCCACAGTCACCAAATATATCAGTACTGTCAAAAGTTAAAATATTCTCTAAAGAACCAGCCACAATGAAAAAGTTTGAATATATTTAACTATAAATAATAAAAGAACATAATAAAAGAACATAAAATTCAGAATACATATTTACAATAAACACCAGAGTTTCAATCACAGGAAATATTAAAATAAAAGACAAATTTGCACAGATACAGAAAAGCAGTACTTAACTAATCGCACTGTATTTTTCTGACTGGACTAAAGAATTAATATTTCCTGGTCACTTACTACAGCAAGACAAGATGAAGTGGATGAGAGGCCCTTCTATGTCATGTTCCAAAAAATAGACTGCCCTGAGACTTCAGTTTCATTTAATATTAAAAAGCATCATTTCAGTGATGGATTACCGAATGACATCACACACATCTGGTCATCTGACTTCTGGTTCTCATGCTATTCCCCTTCCTAGCAAATGACTCAGAATTTCGCACGTGTGAATAATACACACACACACACACACACACACACACACAGAGCTTTGCTAAGATCTGTTGCAGCTTCTGGAAATCATAAAACAATAAAAGACTTCCACTCTGCCTACAGGAGCTAATAAACCTTTTTCCTGGCACAGACATTTCGCATCTAGCTGCAGTCAGAACTGTTCAGTACAATCTTTATGGCCTAAATTAAGTAATTTAATTTCTTACTATTTTACAAAGTTAGCTGGACTGAGATTAACCTCTTCTCTTCCAGTACCCTCTGTTAACACACACATATATATATATATATATATATATATATATATATATATATATATATATATATTTATTTTTCCTCAGTTACCCCAGTACAGTCTGATATAAATGTACCTTTCTTTTCAGTCCAGCAGGACACACTTTGATACATTTTTTAACATGAGCAGCTTTACAAATACATTTATCAACACAAGCATATGTACAAATCAGTTTGATATACAAGTGACATATAATTCTTTACAAAATTCCAGCTAACTATGCTGGCATGTGTTACACATCAACTGCCCTAATTCTGGCATAGCTGGCAATACCTCACATCATCACATGCTGCACCCACAGGGATGTGCAGAAAGATATGATGGAATATGCTATGTATGTGTTACAGAGAGGAAAAAAACACTAATCTTGAGTAGTATCTAACCATCACCTAGAGTGATGCCTAGACATCATGTTGACAGTTCACTTTAATAATTGTCTAAAGTAGTTGGTGTCATTCTAAGGGGGTCCAGTATATGTCAGCCTGGGGTGAAATGATAGTTAAGATTTCCTATTCTGCTTTAGATGGCTTATATCACACATAGAGGGTCATCTGCAGACTTTGCTGACCCCCATAGTGCCTTTCTAGGCAGTCTCTCCCTGTTGGCCAATCCTACATAGCAAACTCAAACTCCAGTTTGGACAAACTTGTGGTGGCACTAGTCATTGCTAGGAGCATAAATAGGCCCTCCTGCAACTCAAACACATTCATATCTGTATAAGTACTGAGACATGGTTTAGGTGCAGTGACATAGCTCCCTCTATAACAGGGTTTAGCATCTGTCATTCATTCAGACCGCTAGGCAGATGTTCATCATGTTACACTGCTGCAGTTATTACACTTGGGTTATCCTACCATCAGGCAGTTCCGCTGTTGGCCTGAGTTCCAAAGTCTTGGTACGGTGTCGGTTGCTGTCGCCTCCTACCTGACGTCAGTGTGACGGGTATATAAGATGCAGCTGACGCCATTTTCTTCAGTCTTTCTTGCCCGAAGCAAAAGCAGTTTGCAATTGCCGGTTGGCCGACTCCTGAGATTTTCATTCCGAATCCAGAACCGAAGTCTTCTACAAAGCTAATTAACCCCATTGGGGAAACTTTTTCTTGCCTCAGACCAATGTCAGTAAAAGTTAATAACTGTGCTTCCTCTGGGAAGCAAATACCACATAAGGATTTCTGTATCCCATGCCTAGGCCCAGACCACGACGTCACTGGTTGTCAGTTTTGTGCTAGGTTTAACAAGTGCACTATTAAACGTCTGTTTGATTTTGCCTGACATTATTTTGGCAGAAAATTCAATTACACCATGCCGTTGGAACTTCCGATGACCGGAATACATAAAAAGCACAAAGACAAGGACAGGCATCCGAGGCCCAAAACTGACTAAGCCTCTTCTAGGCCAGTTGCTGGTTCTCTGGTGTTCAGCGAGGTGCCTTTGCAGCCCCTGACGACCGCTTCTGCAGAGCCACAGGCCGCCTCTGACTCCCACGTGAAGATGGCTGTGCCTTCGGATGCTCAAGTTTTTCAGCCTACCGAAACTAACCCTTCAGAGGGATCTGGAGTAGCTGAGCAACCCGCAGCTTCAGATGGTGTTTTCAGACCTACTCCATTAAGCATTAAACCCTCTGCTAACTCTAAGCCTCCTTTAAAAACAAAGAAACAAATACAGCATTCTCCAGGACAGGCCTCCATGCCTAAGAAACAAATGCTCAAAATGGCCGAAGACCTAATCACTCTGATCAGGGGGTCCCATCCCCCTCATGATAAAAGGCCTAGACAGGATGCAGACTATGACTCATCCAACCAGGTGTCCATTTCTTCAGATTCCTCCTCAGACTTAGGATATTCTTTCCCCCTTGTAAGGATTCTGATGCTGAGGAATCAATTCCATCAGCCTCTCCGCCTGAGGACTACTTCTTTGGGGAAACCTTACATACCATGAGGGAGCATTTCCATTGGGAAGGCCAGGATTACTCAGAATCCAAGAAAAGGCTCAGAGACTTCCTTTTATTACCTCAATACAGACCCCTTGTTATTCCGCCAGTGTTGGATATTGTGGATGATGTGTATACTGAATCTAGCTTAAATCCTGATTCCTTACCTCCAGCCCCAGTTAAACCTCACAGATACTACAGAGTCCCTGACTCACACAAATTTCTGTATAAAAGCCCTGTTGCTGACCCTGAAACTATTTCTCAGGGACCCAAAGGGGTTAAGGCCTCATCAGCAAAGAATCCAGTATCTTCTGACAGAGATTCCAGAGCATTAGACAGATGGGGAAAGAAAGTATATACGTCTGCAACTTTAGCAATGAGAGCCTTAAATTGCCAGATGTTCATAGTGTTACCCTGCTGCAGTCATCACAATTGGGTTATCCTGCCATCAGGCGGTCCCGCAGTCTGTCCGAATTCCAAAGTCTTGGTCCGGCGTCTGTTGCTGTCGCTTCTTCCCTGACGTCAGAGTGCCAGGGGTATATGAGAGGCATCCAACACCATTTTCTTCAGTCTTTCTTGCCGCGCGGTGCCCGAAGCAGTTCGCAAGTGCCGGTCGGCCGACACCTGAGATTTCCAAATCGATTTTCAGTGCGAAGTCTTCAAACTAAGTACCCCGTTGGGGAACCTTTTCTTGCCTCAGTCCGATGTCAGAAAAAGTTAACAATTGCATTTCTTGTGGGAAGCAAATACCTCATAAGGACTTTCATTCTTTTTGTGTACCTTGCCTAGGCCCAGACCACGACGTCACTGGTTGTCGGTTTTGTGCTAGGTTCAATAAGCGTACTATAAAGCGACGCTTTGATTTTGCACGACACTATTTTGGTAGGAAATTTAATTATGTTATGCCGTCGGAGCAACCGACTACCGGCTTGCATAAAAAAATGCAAAGATAAAGAAAGGCAGCCTAGATCCAAGCCAGACTCCGAGGCCTCGGCTGGGCCGGTCGCCGGTTCTCCAGTTTTCAGTGAGGCACCTACGCCGCCCCTGGCTACCGCTGAATTGGATCCCCAGACCGCTTCAGATTCTCCAGCAGAGAGTTCTAACCCGACGCACCCATTTTCTTTAGGCCCTACCGATGACATTGCAGGAGAAGCCGGTGCTGTAGAAACACCTTCGGTTTCTGAAGGTGTCTTCAGACCGACTACTCTCACCATAAAATCTTATGCTAAGCTTAAGACTCCTCTAAAACCAAAAAAGACCACACTTCAGTCTCCAGGTCAAGGCCCTATGCCTAAGAAACAGATGCTTAAAATGGCTGAAGATTTGATTTCTTTGATCAGGGGTTCTCAACCCCCCCCCCCGACAAAAGGCCTAGACAAGAGGAGGATTATGCCTCCTCTGATCAAGTGTCTGTTTCCTCAGGCTCCTCTGAGGAACAGGATTACTCCTATCCCCCTTATGAAGATTCTGATGCTGAAGACTCCATTCCCTCCGCTTCTCCCCCTGAAGATTATTCCTTTGGGGGAAGCCTTATATACCATGAGGGAACATTTCCACTGGGAAGGTCAGGACTACTCCGACTCAAAGAAAAGGCTCCGAGAGTTTCTTTTACTCCCCCAGCACAGACCACTTGCTATCCCCCCAGTTTTAGATATTGTGGATGATGCTTTCTTAGAATCTAGTCTAAATCCAGATTCTCTGCCTCCTGCTCCAGCCAAACCAGGTAGATACTATAGAGTGCCTGACTCACACAAATTCCTATACAAAAGCCCTGTTGCTGATCCAGAGACAATCTCCCAGGGTACCAAAGGGGCTAAGGCTTCTATGGCTAAAAATCCTGTACCCTCTGAAAGGGACTCCAGAGCAATAGATAGGTGGGGGAAGAAGGTTTACCCCTCAGCTACTCTAGCTACGAGAGCACTAAATTGTCAATTTCACATGCTTAAATACCAGCAATTCCTAATGTCTCAAATAAAACAAAAGATGGGTACGCACCCTCAACAGTCTGAATTCAAGGAAATGCATGATCTGTTGCTTGCAGTTGAACAGGTGGGCAAACATACTTTACAATGTGGTTTTGATGCCTTGGAAGCTTCCTCTAGAGCAGCTGTTACTGGGTCTGTTATACGTAGGCATGCTTGGTTAAAGGAACAATGTCTGCCTGATCATGTTAAAGCAAAGCTACTAGATGCACCCTTACAGCAGGATGTCTTATTTGGGGTTAAAGCAGAAGAGGATTTAAAGAAAATGGAGGATAAGGCAAAATCTGTGCAGGCGGTCAAAGATTTCTTACAGGTACAGCCCCCACGCTTCAGCAGAAATTGGCCAACAAAAAATTGGTCCTTTCCAGCTTCTGACAGACAACAGTGTGGCTCTAAATCAAACCATCCATTTACCCACCTTCTTTCCAAATCCACAGAGCAAAGGAGAAAGACTTCTACATTCCTTGGACATTCACAGGCAGCTACGTTACTACTTGGATAAAACTAAGGTTTTCAGAAAATCTGACCAGCTTTTTGTATCCTATGCTACAGCATCGCAAGGAAAGGCCATCTCAAAACAGACCTTTTTCAAATGGATAGGACATTGCATATGTTTTTGCTACACCCACCATGGAAAACCAGTTCCTGCTAGCACAAGGCCCCACTCTACCAGGGCAGCAGCTACATCTACAGCCTTCCACAGGGAGGGGGGTGCCAATCAAGGATATTCTGGAAGCTGCAACTTGGAGTTCAGTACAAACATTACCACTTACCACTTTACTCTATAAGACTAGAGCTGGCTTCGCCACTGCAGATGTTAATCGTGCATACAGCTGCAGTAATCACATATGGGTTCTCTGCCATCAGGCGGTCCCTCGGTCGGCCGAATTCCAAAGTCTAGGTCCGGCGTCGGTTGTTATCGCTCTCCTTCCTGACGTCAGTGTGGCAGGGGTATATAAGAGACAGCCGATGCCATTTTCTTCAGTCTTTTTTGCCGCGTGGTGCCCGAAGCAGTTCACAAGTGCCAGTCAGCCAGCTCCTGAATTTACGAAAAATTGAAAACCGAAGTCTTCATTAAAGCTAAATACCCCATTGGGGAAACTTTTCTTGCCTCAGACCGATGTCAGAAAAAGTTAACAATTGTATTTCTTGTGGGAAGCAAATACCGCATAAGGATTTCCATTCCCTTTGCATACCTTGTTTAGGCCCAGACCACGATGTCTCGGGCTGTCGCTTTTGCGCAGCTTTCAATAAACGCACGAGTAAGCGTCGGGCGGAGTTCGCCAAACACTTTTTTGGTATAGCCTTTGATTATAAAATGTCATCGGAGACTCCGACTACCGTTTTGTCCAAAAAACGCAAGGACAAAGACCGACACGCGAGGTCCGCAGTACCCACCGACACCACGCCAAAACCGGCTACACATGATCCGGTTCTCAGCGAGACGCCTATGCAGTCCCTGACTACCGATGACACTTCTTTGGCGGTGTCTCCTGTAACCGAGACCGCAGGTACCTCGGCCCATACCCAGACTACAACCACCGAAGCCACTGTGAGCGTTGAGCCTCCAAATGTGGACAGGTCCACTTCCACCCATGGTGTTTTTAGACCCTCATCTTCCTTTTCCATTAAGGCCTTTACTAAGTCCAAATCAGCCAGGCATCCCAAGAGGCCTGTTGCACAGGGCCCATCTCCAGGCCCCATGCCTAAAAAGCAGATGCTTAAAATGGCTGAGGATTTAATTACTCTTATCAGGGGTTCCCAACCCCCTCCAGACAAGAGACCCAGAGTGGAGGAAGATTCTCCCTCTTCTGATCAGGGCTCCATTTTTTCAGAACATTCTGATGTAGAGAAACACTCTTACTCCCCTTTTGAAAATTCTGATGCAGAGCAGTCCATTCCTTCTGTATCTCCTCCTGAGGATTTTTCTTTTGGAGAAACCTTGCACACCTTGAGGGAACACTTCCATTGGGAAGGCCAAGACTTTTCTGATTCCAAGAAAAGACTTGGGGAATTTCTTTTGTTACCTCAACACAGACCTCTGGCGATACCTCCTGTCTTGGACATTCTTGATGATGTTTATTCGGAGGCTTGCCTTAATCCGGATTCCCTGCCTCCTGCCCCAGTCAAGCCTGATAGGTACTACAGAGTTCCTAGCTCTCACCAATTTCTTTACAAAAGCCATAATGCTGACCTTGTAACCATTTCTCAAGGCCCCAAGGGAATGAAGGCCTCTACTGCTAAGAATCCACTACCTTCGAAAGAGAGTCAAGATCCTTAGAAAGGTCGGGAAAAAAGGTATATACCTCAGCCACCCTAGCCATGAGGGCCTTAAATTGTCAGTTTCATATGCTTAAATATCAGCAGTTTCTGTTATCACAATTAAGAAATAAAATGTCTCAACCTGAGCAACCAGATTTGAAGGAGTTGCAGGATATGGTGCATGGTGCAGAACAAGTGGGTAAACGCACCTTACAATGTGGCTATGATGCTCTACAGGCCTCAAGTAGAGCTGCTGTTACAGGATCAGTCATTCGTAGACATGCATGGCTTAGGGAACAAATCTTGCCTGATCATGTGAAAGCTAAACTACTAGATGCTCCTTTACAAAAGGATGTGCTATTTGGTACTAATGCTGAGGAGATACTACGGAAAATGGAAGAAAAAGCCAAATCTATGCAAACTGTCAAAGCTTTTCTACAAGTTCAACCACCACGTTTTAGCAGAAATTGTCCTTCAAAAAACTGGTCCTTTCCAGCCACAGACAAGCCCCAAAGAGGCAGATACAGGCGCACAAGGGGCAGAGGACAATCACAAGGATCATATAGAGGCAGGCAATGGCAAACTCCAGCACCAAGAGGTGTCGAAGACAGTGCACAACAACACAGGAAACAAACCCAATGACTTCCTCCTTTCCATGCCAAGCAAGTCTCAGCTGGCAGCACCCTTGGGAGGAAAGCTGGCATTATTTACAAGAAATTGGCATATTGTCACAACAGACAAATGTATCCTGGACGTTATAAACAGAGGCTACAGATTTCATTTTCACACTCTTCCAAAAATGAGAGGCATGCCAAACCTGCCACACAATCAAAGGGCAGAGGCACAACTACAAATTTCAAAGCTCATAGATATGAAAGCTATTCAAGAGGTACCTACTCACGAACAAGGCCAAGGTTTTTATTCCAGGCTGTTTCTGGTACCAAGGAAAGGAACTGACTGGAGACCCATTTTGGACTTATCCATCCTAAACACATTCTTACTCGTACCAAAATTCAAGATGCTAACATTACAGCAGCTTCTTCCCATGCTGGGCAAGGAGTTTTGGCTGGTAACATTGGACCTCAAGGAGGCATACCTGCATGTCCCAATCAGACAAAGCTGTAGAAGATACCTCAGATTTCTTGCAGGTTCAATCCACTATCAATTCTTTGCATTGCCCTTTGGCTTATCTACTGCGCCCAGAGTATTCACGAAATGCCTGGCATCAGTAATTGCCTACTGCAGACTTCAAGGGATACAAATTTACCCTTATTTGGACGACTGCCTGATCCAAGCGGACAGCAAGCACATACTTCTGGAGCATCTGGCTTATGCAACACGGTTACTGAATTCTCTGGGATACACAATCAACAAAGAGAAATCCAGGCTAACACCATCTCAGAAAATAACTTTCTTGGGTGCCAACTTGGACACAAACACCCAGATGGGCCTATCTTACGCCAGAAAAACAGGGGCAACTAACTCAGTACTTCAAAATACTAGCAAATTGTACCAGGCTTACTGCAAGGAAAATCCTGCAGGCTCTGGGCTTCATGGCATCTTGCATTCTTTTAATCCCATGTGCAAAGTTGCATAGGAGGAAACTTCAATGGTACCTAAAAAAACCTATGGTCTCAACACAGCCACAGTTTGGAAACCAATAATACCAATAATTCCATGTTTGCAAAAGGAATTTCTATGGTGGGCCCAAGCATGTCAAACAAACACAGGTCTCCCATTCTGCAAGCCTCAAGCAAATCAAGTCATCACAACAGACGCCTCAGATTATGCCTGGGGGGCGCACATGACAGACAGGTGCATTCAGGGCAAATGGTCCCAAAAGGAAAAGCACCTTCACATCAATCAAAAAGAAAAGCTAGCAGTGATAAATGCAATTACAGCTTTCAAGGACCTCCTGCATCCAGGACAATTATTGATAAGAACAGACAACACCACAGTAATGTTGTACATAAACAAACAAGGAGGAACACATTCATACCCCCTGTGCAGACTAGCCATGACACTTTGGAACTTGGCCCTGGAATGGCAAATCGAACTTCAAGCACAGTACTTGCCTGGTTTGGAAAACACGCTGGCAGACAATCTAAGCAGAAATATGACAGATCCACATGAATGGAAGTTGCATCCTCAAGTGTTTACAAAGATAATCCAAGCGTGGGGGAGGCCAGACATAGATCTCTTTGCCTCCCACAGGAATCATCAATTGGAAAAGTTTTGTTCAAGTATCTTTCATCCAAAGGCCTGGAGACTGGACGCCCTTTCATTCAGTTGGACAGCATGGACAGTTTACGCTTTCCCACCTATACCTCTTCTGCCCAAGGTGCTCTTGAAAGCAAGAGCAGACAGGCCGAAAATGATACTGATTGCTCTAGACTGGCCAAGACAACACTGGTACCCACTCCTGAGGAGCCTAACACATACTCCTCCCTGGCACCTACCTCTAACGCCTCTTCTGCTGACTCAGCACAGCTACAAAACTCTTCACAGTCAGCTGAAAACACTCAACCTCGCTGCATGGAAAATTCCTTAACACCACAACAGACTCTACTGCCCAAGGAGGTGCAGGATGTCATTTTGGAGGCCAGAAGGCCATCTACTAGGAAGGGTTACTCCGCAAAATGGAAACGGTTTTGCTCTTGGAATGAGAAAAAAGGCCAGGACCCTAGAAAACTGAATTTGCCTCCGGTATTACAGTATCTAGCTGAGCTGCTGAACAGTGGACTTTCATTTCCCTGCATAAAAATCCATGCCTCAGCCATTTCTGCAGAATTCAACACGGATCCACCCTTATTCTCTCACCCACTCTTAAGACAGTTCCTCAGAGGGGCTAAGAATATAAGACCACCAAGGAAACAACCAGTGCCAGCCTGGGATCTTAATTACATTCTAGAAAAATTAACATTGCCTCCCTTTGAACCAGCTGCCTCAACAGATTTGCAATATTTGTCCTGGAAAACAGCTTTCCTTCTGGCCATTACCTCAGCTCGTAGGGTTTCGGAACTACAAGCCCTCATGGCTGTGCAGCCTTTTCTCATCTTCCATCAGGACAGGGTTTCCCTTCGAACCAACCCGTCATTTATGCCTAAAGTGGTATCCAGGGTAGCTTTAAACCAAAGCCATACACTTACCTACCTTTTACCCCAATCCTCAAAACAAAGGGGAAAGGCTGTTACACTCCTTAGACATCCATAGGCAGCTGCGTTATTTGGACAGAACAAAGCCTTTCAGGAAATCAGAACAACTTTTTGTGTCCTATGCTGTAGGGGCTCAAGGGAAGCCAGTTACCAAACAGACAATTTCAAAATGGATAGGCCATTGCATACGGTTTTGTTGCTCCTATCATGGAAAATCTGTCCCTACAGGCATCAGATCCCACTCCACCAGGGCCACAGCTACCTCTACAGCCTTCCTCAGAGGAGTTCCTACCAAAGACATTTTGGAGGCAGCCACTTGGAGTTCTGTGCATACCTTCACAAAACACTACCATCTGCCTTTATACTCCAAAACTAGAGCAGGCTTTGCCACTGCTGTGTTGCAGGGCATTCTGGCTCAACCCAGTTCCACCTAGTACCTACCACCCTGTGCGTAGCTTTGGGATTCTACCCATTTGTGATTACTGCAGCTGTATGCACGATGAACATAGTACAGTTTTGTACCTACCATAAATGTAGATGTTCGAGTGCTAATACAGCTGCAGTACAGGTTTCCCTCCCTCCTTCCCCTTTTGGTAAAGGCATAGGGCCTAACCCCTCTTCATACAACCTGATTGGGTTATCCTTCTATGGTATATTTGCTGGCAACTACTGATTTTTGATTATATTGCATTGCATGTATATAAATATAATTTATGTATTGCCTTCCTTCTGGGGGCACCTGACATCTGGGGCAAGAAAGACTGAAGAAAATGGCGTCGGCTGTGTCTTATATACCCCTGCCGCACTGACGTCAGGAAGGAGAGCGACAACAACAGACACCGGACCTAGACTTTGGAATTCGGCCAACCAAGGGACCGCCTGACGGCAGAGAACCCATATGTGATTACTGCAGCTGTATTAGCACTCTAACATCTACATTTATGGTAGGTACAAAACTGTACTTTTTGCAGGGTCTTCTAGCTTCCTCTAACCCTGTTTGACTCCACCTCCCATCCTTAGCTTTGGGATTCTACCCGTCTGATGACTGCAGCAGGGCAACACGAACATAGTACAGTTTTGTACCTACCATAAATGTAGATGTTCGAGTGTATACCCTGCTGCAGTCCAGGTTACCCCTCCCTCCATCCCCTCTGACCTAACTAAGACCTTTCTATACCTTAAAATCTGTCACAACCTTTGTGGTGTATTTGCTTATAGCTGGATGGATTTTTTGTTTATGCTACACTTTTTATTATTGGTACTATCTACTGACCACCATTTGTGGGGGGGGGGGGGCACCTGACATCTGGGGCAAGAAAAACTGAAGAAAATGGCGTTGGATGCCTCTCATATACCCCTGGCGTGCTGACGTCAGGGAAGAAGTGACAGCAACCAACGCTGGACCAAGACTTTGGAATTCGGGCCGACTGCGGGACCACCTGACTGCAGGATAACCCAAGTGTGATGACTGCAGCAGGGTATACACTCGAACATCTACATTTATGGTAGGTACAAAACTTTACTTTTCACATGCTAAAATATCAGCAATGTTTGATGTCTCAGTTGAAACAAAAAATGCTTCCAGATACAGATCCTCCTAATTTTAAAGAAATGCAGGATTTATTGCATGTGGTTGAACAAGTGGGAAAACGTACTTTGCAATGTGGTTTTGATTCTTTAGAGGCCTTCTGTAGAGCAGCAGTTACAGGCTCTGTCATTAGAAGACATGCTTGGTTAAAAGAACATACGTTACCAGATCATGTTAAAGCAAAATTATTGGATGCACCTTTGCAGCAGGATGTGTTATTTGGAGTTAAGGCAGAAGAGGTATTAAAGAAAATGGAGGATAAGGCAAAATCTATGCAGACGGTGAAGGATTTCTTACAGGTACAGCCTTCTCGATTTAGCAGAAATTGGCCAACAAAGAATTGGTCCTTTCCAGTTACAGACAGGCCTCAAAGGGGCAGATATAGATGTCCAAGAGGTAGAGGTCAACCACAAGGTCCTTACAGGCCTCGACAATGGGGGTGCATCAGGCCAGAAAGAAGGGAAAGACAGGCCCCAACCATATAAAAAGTAGCCCCAATGACTTCCCACTACAGCTGCCAAACAGCTCTCTCTTGGCAGCCCCCTTGGGAGGAAAACTGGCACTTTTCTATCACAATTGGCATATGATCACCAAAGACAAATGGGTTCTAAACATTGTATCTCAAGGTCACAGGTTCCACTTTCACACTGCCAAGGTTAAAAAGAATGCCAAATCTGCCACCAAATCAATGGGCAGAGGCTCAAAAACAAATTACAGCACTCATGGACATAAGAGCTATTCAAAAGGTACCACCACAGGAGCAAGGACAAGGATTTTACTCAAGACTCTTTCTGGTTCCCAGAAAAGACGAAGCCTGGAGGCCCATTCTGGATCTTTCTTCTCTAAACACTTACCTGGATGCTCTGAAATTCAAAATGTTGACACTTCAGCAGCTTCTTCCCATGCTGGGCAAGAAAGCTTGGCTTGTGACTTTGGACCTCAAGGAGGCATACCTGCATGTCCCTGTCAGACAAAACTGCAGAAGATATCTCAGATTCATAGCTGGTTCAATGCACTATCAATTCTCTGCACTGCCCTTTGGCTTATCTACTGTGCCCAGGGCCTTCACAAAGTGCCTGGCACCAGTAATTGCATTTTGCAGACAGAAAGGAATTCAAATTTATCCGTACCTGGACAACTGCCTGATTCAAGCAGAGAGCCAAGGACATTCCTCTAAAGCATCTGGCGTTTGTAAAAAAGTTATTAAGTTGCCTGGGGTACACAGTAAACGAAAAGAAATCAAAACTAGTGCCCTCACAAAAGATAATATTCCTGGGTGCCAGCTTGAACACAACGGCCTAGATGGCTCATCTCACGCCAGACAAGCAAGGACAACTGACTCGATACTTTCAGTTGATTGCAACAAAGACCCAACTCCCTGCAAGAAAAATTCTGCAGGCCTTTGGTTACATGGCATCTTGCATACTACTAATTCCATATGCCGGACTGCATATGAGGAAACTACAATGGTACCTAAAGAGTGTATGGTCTCAACACTGTCAAAGTTTGTAAACAGTTATACCACTAATTCCTTGCCTTCAACAGGAGTTTCGATGGTGGGCTCAAGCTTGTCACCTCAACAAGGGACAGCCTTTTACTCAACCCACAGCCAGGCAAACACTGACAACAGATGCATCGGATTACGCCTGGGGAGCACACATGGCAGGAAAATGTATTCAGGGCAAGTTGCCCACAGAACAAAGGCATCTTCACATCAATCAGAAAGAGATGCTAGCTGTACAAAATGCCCTTATAGCTTTCAAGGACCTGCTGCATTCAGGACAACTACTACTAAAGACAGACAATACCACAGTTATGTGGTACATAAATAAGCAAGAGGGCACTCACTCCTACCCCCTCTGCAGACAAGCCATGACCTTGTGGAACACAGCTCTAAACTTTCAAGTTCATCTGCAAGCACAATTCCTGCCAGGAGAGAAAAAAACACTGGCAGACGACTTAAGCAGAAACATCATGGATCCCTACAAATGGGAATTGAATCCACAAATATTCAGAATGATAACACAGAAATGGTGGAGCCCGGACATAATCTGTTTGCATCCCCAATAAACTGCCAGCTACAGAAATTCTGCACAAGGAGTTACCATCCACAAGCATGGAAAGTGTATGCCCTCTCATTCAGCTGGAAAAACCTACAAGTATATGCTTTCCCACCACTGCCTCTCCTTCCAAAGGTACTCATAAAAGCCAGGCAAGAAGAGCCAAAGATGATCCTGATTGCACCAGACTGGCCACGCCAGCACTAGTACCCAATCTTAAAGAACTTAGCACAAGGACCACCTTGGATTTTGCCTCAAATACCACATCTGCTGACTCAGCACAACAATCGGATACTTCACAACCAGCTAAAGACCTTAAACTTACCTGCATGGAAGATTCCTTAGTCAAGCAAACAATGCCTCTCTCCAAAGCTGTTATGGATGTCATTCTGGAGGCTAGAAGGTCTTGTACCAGGAAAGCCTATTCGGATAAATGGAAGAGAGTCTGTGCCTGGAACCAGGCTCACAGCCTTGACCCTCTTGTCCCAATCATTCCTCAGATGCTGCAATATTTAACTGAGATGCTGGACAAAGGCCTCTCCTTTTCATCCATCAAGATCCACGCCTCTGCCATCTCTGCTCATTACAACACGGATCCACCAATTTTGTCTAATCCTTTGCTAAAACAGTACCTCAGAGGGGCTAAAAACATATGACCACCCCGTAGAGCACCTACTCCAACTTGGGACCTCAACTTTGTTTTGGAAAAAATAAACCTCCTTTTGAGCCAGCTAACACAGCAGAATTAAAATATATCTCTTGGAAATCTGCTCTGCTCCTGGCAATAACATCAGAACGAAGAGTTTCAGAATTGCAGGCACTAAAGGCAGTGGTACCTTTCCTCATTTTCCACCAGGACAGGGTGTCTTTAAGAACTAACCCTACGTTTATGCCAAAGGTGGTGTCAAGTGTGGCTCTAAACCAAAGTATTCACTTGCCAACTTTTTATCCAAAACCACAGAATAAAGGGGGGAGACTACTGCATTCTTTGGACATTCACAGGCAGTTACACTTCTACTTGGACAAAACCAAAGCTTTCAGAAAATCTGAGCAATTATTGGTAGGATATGCTGCAGGGGCACAGGGAAAAGCCATTTCAAAACAGACTATTTCAAAATGGATAGGATATTGTATGCGTTTCTGCTATACACACCATGGGAAACCTGTACCTAGCAGCATTAGATCTCACTCCACCAGGGCAACAGCCACTTCAACTGTGCCTACCTCAGAGGAGTACCTACCAAGGATATTTTGGAAGCAGCAACATGGAGTTCAGTGCATACCTTCACCAAGCATTACCATCTGCCTCTGTACTCTAAATCCAGAGCTGGCTTTGCCACTGCAGTGCTGCAGGGCCTTATAGCCACCCCTAATGCCTTATAGAACCAGCCACCCTACCTCAGCTTTGGGATTCTACCCAAGTGTAATGACTGCAGCAGTGTAACACGATGAACATAGTACAGTTTTGTACCTACCATAAATGTAGATGTTCGAGTATATACACTGCTGCAGTCCAGGTTACCCTCCCTCCTTCCCCTCTTACTTGCTGGTACGTACCTATGTCTTCTACCCTTTGCTACCTATGGGGAGTATTTGCTGGTAACGTAAAGTTATTGTTTGCTTTCCTTATGTATGTTTTATTAGCAATCTGAATTGCCTACCTATTTGGGGGCACCTGACATCTGGGGCAAGAAAAACTGAAGAAAATGGCGTTGGCTGCATCTTATATATACCCCTGTCGCACTGACGTCAGGGAGGAGGCGACAGCAAACTGCGCGGACCAAGACTTTGAAACTCAGGCCAACTGGGGAACCACCTGACGGCAGGATAACCCAAGTGTAATGACTGCAGCAGTGTATACACTCTAACATCTGCATTTATGGTAGGTACAAAACTGCACTTTGTGAGGGAGTACCTGTATTTGTCAGAAGTGCCATAATCTCATGTCAAATTATCAACAACTGTAACGTGGAGATCCAAGTCACCATTAACAAATTTAACTATTACTTCCTTGCTAGCTACAGTTCCCCATCAGTGTCCCTCAAAGATCATGAACATTTCCTTAATGCCATTGAGAGGTCAAATACCAAACAAAATACAGTCTTGCTAGGGGATTTCAATTATCTAGGCATTAACTGGTACACTTTTACATCTAATGGATATACTTAGCATTTCCTGGACTTTTGTTAATACCAATGACCTGGAGTCAATTGTAAAGCTATCCACTACAAGTTCTAATATCCTTGATCTGGTCCTTAATAACTTAGTATCTGTTAGTACCCCACCCTGCATCTCTTCATTCCTAGTTAACTCTGACCACAAGTCCATCATCTTCTTTGTCAAGTGTAGTTGTACCACTTCACTGCCAAATGAAGACCGTCTTTAGGGAGTTCACCCGACAAACCTACTTAAGCTTGTAGAAGACAAAGGCAAAATTTCCAACAATCTCCTGCACATGGACCCAACTGAGGCGGCTACCACATTGCCCTGACTTTTACCATCACCTAATTAGAGGTCAGTACTTGTCTGCCCTACATATGGTAAATTCAAGAATAATCATCTTTGGTGGAGTCCCTCTGTTAATAAACTGTATAACAAAGTATGGGAAATGAAAAAATGGTTAAAAAAAAAAAAAAATCTCCCCATTCCCTTATCTAAGAACCACATGAAACATGCCAGTACTATTAGAAAATGTAAAGCAAGTGTATGAGCTTAAAGTCTCTACAGATACAAAGGTTTCTTCATTTATGTCATGAAATTAAGAAATGTCCAACAATGCACCCAGCTCTTCAGTAATGATCATAGGATCATAGAAAGTTACTAGGCTATTGGCCCTGAGGCCCTTATAAGCCTAGCTAAGAGTTTAGCCCATGTTTAGACAAGTCAGCACCCAAAGCCCCTGTCCAGCAGGGACATAGGTGGAATCCCAGAAGTGTATTTTCTGTTTCCCATCCAGTTATCCAGGTTGTGCTTAAAATGGGATAATGAGATAGTCTGCTTGATGTGGAGAGAGAGTCTATTCCACAGATGGGGGGAGTCTCTGGGACACAAATCTGTCCCGCCAACAAGTCCAGACCAGGTTGAGGTTGCACATGTGAGTTACTCAAGTGGAGCTTTACTTGCAGATATGCAGCAGTCCCATAAAGGCAGGGTCTGAGATTGCTTTGTATGCCAGACAGAGGTCACCTCTGAGGAGTGTGTATGAAACTGAGTAGAGGGATAGGGATTTTAGCCTATCTATGTAGGGTAGATGTTTAGGTTCATAGGTGTGTACTAGGCTAATGCCCTGGAGCCTTTACAAGCCTAGCCCATAGGATTGCCCTGGCATCGTGCCACCCGACCTTAGTTTCCAGTGCCTCTGTCGAGTAGAGCCACTGGAGTGATCGCCGGGGTGAATTTTCTATTTCCCATCCCCTCATCAAAACTTCTGTTGAAAAGGGCCAGTGAGGTGCTCTGCTTGACATGTATGGGAAGTCTATTCCATAGGATGGGCAGTCAGAGCTGGGTCAGACATGGCTTTGTAAGTCAAGCAGAGATAGCCTCTAAGTAGGCAATATGAGACAGAGAATAGTTGGAGTTTTTTTAATCTGTCCATATAGGACAAGTGTTTAAGGCCTAGGACACTCTTTGTGAGGTACTTTTGCTGCCTCTCCAGTTGTTGCAGATGTCTAGTGAGGTACTTGCCAAATGGGGCATTGTACTTGATGATTGGCCTAATGAGGGAAGACTAGAGGGAGACAATGACCTCTTTCTTCCTGGACGCAAAACCCCTAGTAATGAGATGTGCCATATAGAAGGACTTTCTGACCACAGTGGCAATGTGGTGGTCAAAAGAGAGGTTGCTGTCAACCTGTGTTCCCAGATCTTATAATGCCTTCTGTGTTCAGTGGACTACCATCGATGTGGTAATTCAAGGGAACTGGGTTTTTCCCAAGGGGGATGACTATACATCTTTTGGCATTGAGCTCAAGGCCATGGTTCTGACACCAGTCTGTCTCAGTGAGGCCTTTCTGTAGGATGCTAACATTACTTGGGGAGTTAATAATAGCTCCCAACTTGCAATTGTCTGTGAACTTTGTCAGCCAGAATCCCATTGTGTTGGCCTGGACTTCAGAGAAGCAAATACCAAACAGGAGATGACCCAGAACCGAACCCTGTGGGACTCCACTTGTGACTGGTTGGCAGCCTGACTTGGAGTCAGCTACTTTCACACTGTGGGTTCCATCTGTGAGCCAGTTTGCAACCCACCCAGTGATAATAGGGGTTGATGCCTAGCCTAGTGAGTTTTTCTATGATTCCTGAGTGGTGAGTGGTATCAAAGGCCTTGGCCAGAATAAGGTAGGCTGTATGAACCACCTTGCCTTCATCCACAACTCTAGTGACTGACTCAAAGAAGTTGACCAAGTTGAGCAGGCATGATCTACCCTTCACAAAACCAAACTGTGTAGGATCCAGAGTTTGGAGATTCCCTATATCCTTGCTTATTAGGTCCATGATGATGCATTCCATATTTTTGCATATCAGACTCTTCAGGCTAATGGGGCGATAGTTCCCAGGGTCTGTAGTCGCTCCTCCTTTGTGAAGAGGGATGACTGTCGCAGTGCGCCATTCAGTATGGACAAAGTCTGAGGTGAGGCTGTGATTGAATGGGGGGGTAAGGTTGGCACTTAATCTGTCAGCCAGTATATTGGCAATATCTGTTGGCTCAGTATAGGAGGTACCATTGTGCAGTAGCTCACACATTCCAGTCCTAAGGATATATTAACAGAGAAATGTGGTACTACCTTTACCTCACCTGTCTGCATTGTTGCACCCTGCATCCAGGGAATTTCTTCCCCCTGAAATCATGTAGGAACAGGTCTTAAAATCCCTGACAAAGACTAAAAGCAATACTTTCATTGGACCAGACAAAATTCCAGGCAGTGTTTTCATCAGTACCAAGCATATACTATCTGAGCCTTTAAACCACTCAACCTCAGCAAAGTTAGTGCTTGATGTTTAGAGAACAGCCATGGATGTTCTTAATGTTTCACTGCTGCAGTTCTAACTTGTGGGATTCCTGCCATGGAAACTCTTGGCCAACCCAAATACCAGAGAATAGTTCATCTCCTCTTGGAGCCAGTGCACACCCTAGCCAATGTCACAATGCTTGGGTTTAAAGGAAGTCGGCTGGCTCCATGACCTCAGTTCTCTTTTGCCATTAGAGCCCGAAGCAGAGTGCCAGTCAGTGCGTTGGTCAGTTGGCACCAGAGAAAGAAGACTCCAGAAAGCTTAGTACCCCTTTTATGTATCATTTGACTAATGTCAGTCAAAATTAATAATTGTCTCCGCTGTGGTAAACAGATGCCACACCAGGACTTGCACTCTTTTTGTGTAACTTACTTGGAGCCAGAACACAATATCCCCAGTTGTTGTTTTTGTGTTTGCTTTAACAGCAGAACCATTAGGCATAGGAGATTTTGATTAGTCAGGCTGCTTATGTCCAATGGCATCTACCAGTTAACTGAGGTAGACATCCCTAGGCAAAAATGAGACAAGGAAAAGTGATCCAGGTTGACTGCCTTGGACAATGCCCACTCACTGTTAGCCAGTTCTCCTAGGCCTGTTGTCGCTGAAGAAGGTGAGGTGCTTTTGCAGCCCCTTTCCACCACAGTGGTGGTGGTGTAGGCCTCTATTGGGACCCGTTCAGAATCCAATATGCCTTCTGGCCCTCAACATCTTTTCAAGCCGTAGGACACAGTTCATTGGTTGGGTCTGGGACCGCTGTGCAGGCTCCAGGTTCTGATGACCATGCTAAGATTGACAGTGGTTCTTTGTGTTGCCAGGATGTTTCAACAGTTTTTTGCCCATGGAAGTTGGTTGTTGGTCCTGGGCCGGAGGTTGGCCACAGACCAAAACCTAAGGCCACTCAAGAAACTGGCTCCTGCCCAGTCTCAGCCTAGGGCTTACCAGTTCCCATTCCCAACCATACGAACAGGATCTTGTGATTTTGGTTAAAGATCTAATCTCTCTGGTTAAATCCAGATGCCCCCCCCCCCAAGATCTCTCCAGGTAAAAGAAAAGAGAGACACCCCTCCAGAAGATTTCTCTGATTCATTGACTCAGATTATGAATTCGAACAGTGGGATTTTACCTTTGAAAAGGGTGCTTCCATTGCCTCTCTGTTTAAGAACCTGGTGGCAGACACCAAGGTTGTGACCCCAGGCCCTAAGGGAGCTAAAGCTAGCTCATCTAAAACCCCCTTGCCTACTGACAAGGAAAGCAGGGCCTTAGATTTGGCAAAAAAGTTTACATATCTGCTACCCTCTTTGTGCAGGCCTTGAACTGCCAGTTTCACATGGTTGAGTACCAGGAAGCTATTGTGGATCAAATGAAGCAGAAATTGATGGGCATGGAGAACAATATCTCTCTAAGGAGTTACTAGACATTTGTAATTCCTGCTGTCATGCAGCCAAAGACTCCCCTGCACTGCAGTTATGATGCTATGGAAGCTTCCAGTAGGGCTGCAGCTAGAGGCTCTGTCATAAGAAGATATGCCTGGCTGAGAGAGCAGTCCCTCCCAGACCATGTCAAATCCAGCCTCCTTGAGGCTCCTTTGGATAAAGACTTTCTCTCTCTGGTCCCAAGACTGAAGCTGTACTCAAAAAAAAAAATGGAAGATAAGGCCAAGTCCATTAAAATTGTTAAGGACTTACTTCAAGTCCATCCTTCTCGTTTCAGCAGAAAGTACCCTATCAAGCATTGGTCCTTTCCATCCCAATCCAAGGGTATGCAAAGAAAGTCCCTTAGGCAAAGGGAGCCAAAGACAGCTTCAATGGGCCAAGCAATGGCATTCAGAATCCATTAGGCCAGAGAGTTCATGCCCACCAGTACTCTGCCATTGTACTCCCTAACAGTTCCCCTCCATGTCCCCCCTCCACATCCTCCTCCCCCCAAGTTAGGGGATGCTGTCTCTATTCCAAAGAATGTGGGCTCTCATTACTACAGACCAGTAGGTACTAAACATTATTTCAAAGGGTTACAAGCTCCAATTCAAGCAACCCTTTATTCCCTCAGGCTTCCCAGGCATTTCGCCACAACATAAATCCAAGGCATTGACTCAGAGTTACTGTGCACCCAGGGCTCTGTGCAATCAGTACCAGAACACTTACAATGAAGAGAATTTTATTTCAGACTCTTTCTGGTACCCAGAACAGAAGGTACATGGCTGCCAATACTGGACATGTCAAGACTCAACTAATTCCTGCAGGTTTCAAAATTCAAGATGCTAAGCCTTCAAAAACTTCTACCCATAATCTCACCCAATGCTCTCATGATTTCCTTGGACCTAAAAGATGCATACCTTCATATTATCATAGATAAATCACACAGAAGCATCTTACACTTCAGAGAAGGTACCAGGAATGATCAATTCTGTGCTTTGCCCTTTGGCGTGTCTACTGCTCCCAGGGTCTTCACAAAATTCCTAGTCCCTCTGATAGCCTTCTGCAGAACAGAAGGGGTCCAAATTTACCCCTATTTTGTCTATTTTCACCAAAAATCTTTTAACCTCTATGAGGTTCACCATCAATGACAAGAAATCCCAGACAACCAGGATTGTGTTCCAGGGGGCCCTACTGGATTCAGCCATCAAAAAGGCCTTCTTACCCCTGGACAAGATTTCTTTCATGACCATGTACTTGAAACAAGTCATGGTCAGGGATTACTTCACAGCCAGGAAGTACCTCAGAGCCCTGAGTTAATTGGCACCTTACATCCTCATGATTCTCCTGGCCAGATTGCACATGAGGAAACCAGTGGTACCTCAAAGGATGTGTGGTCCTAACATTCACAGCCAAGATAAAGATGATCCTTTCCTTGGGAAGAAATTCACCTGGTGGGCCCAGGCATGCTCCATCAGTCTGAGTCTCCCCTTCAGATTTATCCCCCAAGAGCAAACTCTGACAATGGATGAATCAGAAATAGCCTGGGAAGCCCACTTCAACTGCCTCCAGACTCAAGGCAAATGGGACTTCAAGTTGAGATAGAAACACACAAGTCTAAAATAGCATATGGCAGTCCAAAAAGGCCTGATAGCCTTTCAAAAGGAATGGAAGCCCAAAGTACTAGTAGTGCGGACTGATAACACCACATTTACGTGGTACATAAACAGATGGGGAGTAGGTCCCCCCAGTCTTATTCATTTTGCTGCTTAGCAATGGATGTTTAGGAAACAGTACACTCCCCAGAATTACATCTCATGGCACAGTACTTGTTGCTGGTTGTACACAACCAACTAACAGATCACCTCAGTGGAAGCCTCAGACCCCTTACGGATGGCAACTGCATCGGGAAGTATTTCTTAGCATAGGGTGTGCCATTGATGGACCTTTTTGCCACCATAGAAATTGTTACCTGAAACAGTTTTGCTCCAGAGACAAAATGAAGTCAGCCTGGTGGATGGATGCTTTCCCTTTCACTTGGACAGGCCTTTTTCTCTATTCTTTCCGTCCAATAGCTCTGCTCCCCAGGGTATCACTAAAGAGAAGAAGGGCCAAGAGTAATACTAATAGCCCCTGACTAACCCTCTGCTACTCAGCCTAACCAGCACAGTGTCAGGGTAGCTGCCACAGAGAATGGGCCTATTAACACAGGACAAGGACAGGATTATACCCCCTGTCCTGCAGACACTCAAATTAGCATGACTGATGATTTGATTTTCATGGAAGGAACCTCTCCTTGACAAGCAGGTCTTTGATATTTTAAGAGAGGCCAGGAGACCTAGCACAAGGAACTCTTACTCCACCAAATGAAAAAAGATTCACCCTTTGCTGCGGACAAAAAAGCACACAGCCCACAACTAGCCAAGATTCCTTTCATTCTGTCTTATTTGGCCAGCCTTTTTGACAAAGCTCTCTCTTACTCCTCCATAAAAATCCATGCTTCAGCTATTTCAGCCTACATGCCTTCTCAGCCTCCTCTCTCTTCACACCCCCTCAATAAACAATTTCTGAGAGAGGTTGTTCAAATTAGGCCTCCTAGAAAGTCTCCACTCCCACCCTAGGACTTCAGTTTTGTGTTGGGGAAACTTATACTCCCACCTTTTGAACCAGCTGCTTCCAGTGAGTTAATTTTTTGACCTGGAAGACTGCCCTCTTACTAGCTATCACCTCAGCCAAAAGAGTTTGAGCTTCAGGCCCTCACGTGTGTGGAATCCTTCATCATCTTCCAACCAGACAAAGTCTCACTCAGGACTAACCCTTCCTTTATGCGCATGGTAGTAACTGACACCTTGTTAAATTAATCCATACATTTGCCTACTTTCTTCCCCATATTTCAAAACAAAAGGGAAAGGATCCTTCACTCTTTGGATGTACATAGGCAACTGCATTAGTACTTGCCCAGAACCAAGTGTATCAGGAAATCAGACAAACTGTTTGTGGCATTTGCCAGTATCTCTGAGGGTGAAATCACTTTCTAAGCAAACTATCTCTAAATAAATCTCCCACTATATCTCTTTCTGTTACAGCCATCATTGTAGAAACCCCCTGATGCTGTAGGGACACATTCCACCAAGGCTACTGCATTTCTTAAAGGGGTGCCCACTAGGGACATTTTGGAGGCAGCAACTTTGTCTTCAGTGCATACTTCTATCAAACATTACCATATTTCAGCCTTTTCCACATCTAGGGCAGGATATGCTACTGCCATCCTGCAGGGCATCCTTGCCTCTTATTAATTTTTCATCTTCCCTTCTTTTCAGCTTTGGGAATCATTTCACAAGTTAGGATGTCAACAGTGAAACATGAAGAACATAGTACAGTTGTGTATACTTTCCATAAATATATATGTTTGAGTGTATTCACTGTTGCAGTATTCTTCCCCTCCATTCCCCCTGGCCTACAGTATAGGCTGGGTCATTCTCCTTCTCAGTCAAGCTAACCCTCTTTTCTACTTCTCCTTTCCTGGATTACAGGATCCCAGAACCTTTGTCTCGGGGACAATCTGGAAGGCCCCTACCTTTAGGGGCAAGAAAAGTACTGAGGTCATGGCACCGGCCAACTCCCCTTATACCCAAGCATAGTGACACTGGATAGGGTGTCCACTGTTTCCAGGAGGACGGAAACTATTCTCTGGTAGTTGGGCTGACCAAGAGCTTCCACAGCAGGAAATCCCACAAGTTAGGACTGCAACAGTGAATACAATCGAACATCTACATTTACGCAAGTTCTTTACTTCCCTTCACAAGGGTGGCCACTTAGTATAGGTCCATCAGCTTTATATGCAAAGCCATGGAACATATAACAGGAAGCATTTATACAGACATTGGCAACTTAACTGAGCTAAAACCAAATCAGTTTTGCAAAGGGCAGGTACTATCTCCTGAACATAGTAAGCTTTGAAAAGGGTGCAGATGCTATGAAGAAAAGTCAGTCATTGCTTATCTTGATCTGGGCTTTTGACACTATCCTCCATGCTATTGTTAAACATTTAGAAAAACTTTTAAACTATGTTGTTCACTGGTAAATTGGCTTTCAGACACATCCCAGGTTGTGAAAGTTGCCAGTACCCTATCTGAACATAAAATTGTAACTAGTGGAATACCTCAGGGATCATTGCTTAGACCTCTTCAACTTGACATTTTTTTTTTTTGCAGACTTCCAGCCCAATATCCCAGAAGTGTAATTCACTATGTTTGCTGATGACTACAAGCTTGGCATTGTTAACCACTCATTCTAAACAGCTCTAGCAAGGGCTGGAATATGAACATACCTGCTTTACTGATAACTTTTTCAAGTTAAATGCAAAAGAAAGAGTACAATGTGGTAACATTTAGTAAAAAACTTCTGTTTGAAATGGTTCCCCCTTTCACACAGACATAATCATGAGAGACCTGGGTACTTATATAGACAGTTCTGTCTTACTTGGTCATCGTGTTTCTGTGAGAGCCCTGAAATCCTTCTCTTTGGCCCAGTTAATTCTCAGAAAGATAGCTCAAAAAACTTACAGGTCCTTCAAAGATTTAATATATAAACTTAAGAACACCTAGCACAGCAGCTTTCACACAGCATGCTTCATCAGGTTTAAAATTTGCATTAATGAACAAAACCATTTAAATAACTTCATTCAGTGACGTAATTAACATAATTATCTCTTAAAGGCAAACAAATCAGTAATAGACAAACTTCCTCATTTAAAACAATAAGAACTTTCATTATTTCAGCGGTTGCATTTTTAAAAATGTTTTTTAATTACACATTTCATTCAGTCTTGGTAACTGATAAGACCTTAAAATATGTATCCATTTTGCATCTAGAGCTTCAGTTCTGCTTAGCAAATCCCCATTTCTATCACAGTTCTTAACCAGTTTGTAAAAGGTGAATTCCCAAGGGAATGTTTTCAAGATCCAAAGAAGTTATTTTACTGCTATACTCTTCCCTTATCAGACCCATTATTGAATACAATTTCCCCTTTGGTATGTACAAGTCAGAAACATATTGCTCAATTAGAAAGGCCACAAAGATACCTTACCAAGAAAATCAAAGGCCTTGAATCTTTCAGATGTCCTTCAAGGATGCATCTGCAGTCATAACATATGGGTTGTCTTGCCTCAGGCAGCCCTTCGGTCGGCCGGATTCCAAAGTCTGGGTCTGGCCTCGGCTGATGTCGCACTTTCCCCGACGTCAGAGCGTCTGGGGTATAAAAGCATCAGCCGAAGCCATTTTCTCCAGTCTTTCTTGCCGCGCGGTGCCCGAAGCAGAAGCTGTTCGCAAGTGCCGGTCGGTCAGATCCAGAGATTTCAGCTACCAAGACTTGAAAAGCTAAGTACCCCGTTGGGGACTCTTTCTTGCCTCAGCCGATGTCAGACAAAGTAAATAATTGTTTAACTTGTGGGAAACAAATACCTCATAAGGATTTCCATTCTTACTGTCTTCCTTGCTTAGGCCCAGACCACGACGTATCAGCCTGTTTAGCCTGTGCCTCCTTCAACCGACGAACTCTTAGACGTCGGTCGAAGTTTGCAGAGGAATTTTTTGGAGACGCTTTTGCTTATAAAATGCCGTCGGAGACTCCGACTTCGCATATGGTCAAAAAACGCAAGGAAAAGGACCGACACTCGCGGCCCGTGGTTTCGGCTGAAACCACGGCTAGGCCTACCGCGAGTGTCTCGGTTTTGGCCAAAACCGAGTCCACGGTGATTCCTTCAATGGAAACCATACTTCCGACCACCAAGGCCCGAGAGGCCCCGGCTGAGTCAGCTTCAGAACTCCCTACCGAAGCTAGTGTTCAGGAATTGTCCGACACCATACCTTTGGACATTTCTACCCCTGCACGTGGGGCAGCTAGGCCCCCAGCTTCTATGTCTATTTAAGGCCTTTTCCAGGGCTAAAGCTGCCAAACTTTCAAAAGCTTTGCCTGCCAAATCTACATCCCAGAGGCCTTCCTCTAGTTCACAGATCCTCAGCCTTGCTGAGGACCTTATCTCCTTAATTAGGGGTTCACAACCTCACCCAGACAGGGCCTCTCAACTTCCTCCAGACAAAAGGCCCAGGACTGAACCCTCTGAACCTCACTCCTCAGTTTACTCCATCGATGGATCTGACTTGTCAGACCACCAGGAAGGGGCTTACTCGCCTTATGAGGATTCAGATGCAGAGGAATCTATCCCTTCAGCCTCCCCTCCTGAAGAATTTTCCTTTGGGGAGACTTTACACTCCATGAGAGAGCACTTTCAATGGCAAGGTCAGGATTTCTCTGATTCTAGAAAAAGATTAAGGACCTTTTTGCATTTGCCTCAGCATAGGCCCTTAGCTATACCTCCTGTTCTAAATGTAATTGATGATGTGTACAATGATGTCAGTACAGCCCCTGATTCCCTTCCTCCGGCCCCTGCCAAACCTGACAGATATTACAGGGTCCCGGATTATCATTTCCATCTGTATAAAGCCCATGCTGCAGACCCAGAAACTATTTCTCAGGGCCCTAAACGGGTTGCAGCCGCTATTGCCAAAAATCCCCTACCCTCTGAAAGAGAGTCTAGAGCTTTAGAGAGATGGGGAAAAAAGGTGTATACATCTGCAACTCTTTCTGCCAGGGCATTAAACTGTCAATTCCATATGATACAGTACCAAGAGTTTTTGTTAGATCAACTGAATAAGAAACTTTCTTCTCCTGAACCCTTAGACCGTAAATCCCTTCAGGATTTGGTACATAACTCTCAACAGGTTAGTAATCATTTTTTAAAATGTGGCTATGATGCACTGGAGGCTTCATTTAGATCAGCTATGACTGGGGCAGTTATTCGTAGGCATGCCTGGCTGAAGGAGCAATCTTTGCCAGACCATGTCAAAGCTAAACTCCTCGATGCTCCAATGGAGAAACAAAATTTATTTGGCTCCCCTGCACAGGAGATTCTAAAAAAGGTTGAAGAAAAAGCAAAATCTGTGCAAACAGTTAAAGATTTCCTGCAAGTTCAACCACCGAGGTTCAGCAGAAACTGGCCTACAAAGAATTGGTCCTTTCCAGACTCTACCAGCGCCCAGAGAGGCAGGAACAGGCACCCTAGAGGCAGAGGTCAATCGAAGGGCTCCTACAGAGGCCGTCAGTGGCAGCCTGCCAACCAGAGGAATAGTGCAACTGCTACAACTACAACCACTACTACAGGACAGACCCAATGACTTGACTCAGATTCCGCCTACCAGGGATCAACTGGAAGCACCCTTGGGCGGAAAGCTGGCTTTATTTTCAAAAAACTGGCATTGCATTACAAAGGATACATGGACATTGCAAATAATAGACAAAGGATACAGGTTTCACTTCCACACTTTGCCAAAAAAAAGCGGAATGCCAAACCTTCCACCAAATCAGAAGGCAGAGGCTTTAAGACAAATCAGCAATTTACTTCAGATGAAAGCCATAGAAAAGGTACCATGTTCAGAACAAGGCCAAGGATTTTACTCCAGGCTATTCCTTGTACCAAGAAAAGAAAACCAATGGAGGCCTATTCTCGACCTGTCCGCACTGGACACTTCTCATTGTGCCAAAATTCAAAATGTTGACCCTACAGCAACTTCTTCCCATGTTGGGCAAGGAGTCTTGGCTGGTGACTCTAGATCTCAAGGAGGCATACCTGCACGTCCCTATCTGACCAAAATGCAGAAGACACCTCAGATTTCTTGCAGGATCAGAGCATTATCAATTTTCAGCATTGCCCTTTGGCTTATCTACTGCACCCAGAGTATTCACGAAATGCCTGGCATCAGTAATTGCACATTGCAGACTTCAGGGAATTCAAATTTATCCATACCTGGACGACTGCCTAATACAAGCGGACAACAAGAAAAAATTGTTAAGGGACTTGGCCTATGCCATACACCTGCTACAGACCTTGGGATACACAGTCAACATCCAAAAGTCAAGACTACTACCATCCCAAAGGATAACCTTTCTGGGGGCAGATCTGGACACAATCACCCAGATGGCTTTTCTCACAGAAGAAAAACAAAAACAACTTCCAGATTACTTCATGACTCTGTCAAGACAAACTCAGCTTACTGCAAGGAAAGTCCTGCAGGCCCTGGGTTACATGGCATCTTGCATAATTTTAATCCCACATGCCAGGCTGCATATGAGGAAATTACAATGGTACCTAAGGAGTGTATGGTCTCAACACAGTTACAGTTTAGAAACCATGATACCAATCATTCCATGCCTTCAAAAGGATTTCCTGTGGTGGGCGCAGGCCTGCCAGTCCAACAGAGGGTTGCCTTTCAACAAACCAAAAATAAGGCAGACCATCACCACGGACGCCTCAGACCGAGGATGGGGAGCACACATGGAGGACAAATGTATCCAAGGCCTATGGCCTCAAGGGCAGCTAAGCATGCACATAAACCAAAAGGAAATGCTGGCAGTGAGGCAAGCAATCGAGGCATTCAGACCCTTCCTCCAAGGACATCTGTTAATAAGGACAGACAACACAACGGTCATGTGGTACATAAACAAACAGGGAGGCACACATTCCTACCCTCTATGCCAGATGGCTATGAATCTGTGGAATCTATGCCTGAATCTCAATATCCAGCTGCAGGCCCAATTCGTACCAGTAAAAGAAAATGCACTAGCAGACAGCTTAAGCAGAACTACCATGGATGCACACGAATGGATGCTGCATCCAGACATCTTCAAACTCATAACAAAGACATGGGGAATGCCAGAGATAGATCTGTTCACCTCCCCACTCAGCCACCAACTGAAGACATTCTGCTCAAGGACATACCACCCACAAGCTTGGAGGGTGGACTCTCTCTCTTTCAGCTGGAATGCCCTAACAGTATATGCCTTCCCACCTCTCCCATTGATGTACAAGGTTCTACTGAAGATCAGGGAGGAACAGCCGAAAGTTATACTAATAGCTCCGGACTGGCCAAGACAACACTGGTATCCATTATTGAGAAGCATGTCTCAGACAAAATCATGGCCTCTCCCCCTATGGCCTCTTCTGACGCAGAACAATTTCAAGACCCTGCATCCCAACTTGAAAACATTGCAACTAACTGCCTGGAAAATTCCTTAAACCCCAATCAAGCTATTTTATCTCAGAGGGTGAAGGACATTATCCTGGAGGCTCGCAGGCCCTCCACAAGGAAGACATACTCGGCTAAATGGAAGAGATTTCTCATTTGGAGCACATCAAAGGGCACGGATGTCCTAGTGGCAAACCTAACACATATCCTGGAATACTTAGCAGATTTGTTCCACAATGGCCTGTCCTATTCTTCCATTAAGATTCATGCTTCAGCAATCTCAGCAGAATACAATGTGGATCCACCTATCTTCTCACACCCTCTCCTCAGACAATTCCTAAGAGGGATAAAAAATATGAAACCTCCAAGAAGACCCCCTCTACCTGCCTGGGATCTCAACTTTGTGCTGGAGAAACTGACACTACCTCCTTTTGAACCAGCAGCATCAGCGGATCTACAGTTTCTATCTTGGAAAACTGCATTCCTTCTGGCAATCACTTCAGCAAGAAGAGTATCTGAGTTACAAGCATTAATGGCAGTGCAGCCTTTTCTTATTTTCCACCAGGACAGAGTGTCACTAAGAACCAATCCTACTTTTATGCCAAAGGTGGTATCTAGGGTATCCTTGAACCAAGCTATTCACTTGCCTACGTTCTTCCCTAATCCACAGAATAGAGGGGAAAAACTTTTGCACACCCTAGATATACACAGACAACTACGCTACTACTTGGACAGAACAAAAACTAGCAGAAAAACTGACCAGCTTTTTGTAGCATATGCAACTGCGGTGCAAGGAAGAGCAATTTCCAAACAGACAATTTCAAAATGGATAGGAAATTGCATTCGCTTTTGCTACTCCTTTCATGGAAAGACAGTTCCTGAAAATATCAGGCCTCACTCCACAAGGGCCACGGCCACCACTACAGCCTTCCGACGGGGGGTGGCTACCAAGGACATTTTAGAAGCTGCTACTTGGAGCTCCATGCATACATTTGCCAAGCATTACAATCTACCTTTATACTCTAGATCCAGAGCAGGGTTTGCAACCGCAGTCCTGCAGGGGATCTTAACTACACCATCCTTTTCTTAGTACCTCCTCCTCCAGATTGGCTATGGTATTCTACCCATATGTTATGACTGCAGATGCATCCTTGAAGGACATAGTACAGTTTTGTACCTACCATAAATGTAGATGTCCGATAGGTATGCATCTGCAGTCAGGATTACCCTCCCTCCTTCCCCTCTGTGGTAGTCCTAGGGTGCTTACCTCTCTCTTAGCTAGCTGGGGGAATCTATTATGGTGTATTTGTTTGTTTATACATGTATATAATTTGCAAATGTTTGGAAATTTTCAGCATTTATCCAAATTTAGCCTTCCTAGAGGGCACCTGGCATCTGGGGCAAGAAAAACTGAAGAAAATGGCATCGGCTGATGCTTTTATACCCCAGACGCTCTGACGTTGGGGAAAGTGCGACATCAGCCGAGGCCAGACCCAGACTTTGGAATCCGGCCGACCGAAGGGCTGCCTGAGGCAGGACAACCCATATGTTATGACTGCAGATGCATACCTATCGGACATCTACATTTATGGTAGGTACAAAACTGTACTTTATCCTGATAGATTAGCACAAATCTCACTATACTCCATATTTTACAGGTTGCTTTAATGTGACCTGTGCCTTGTATTTTGAGCCATGAAAGACAGAGTCCTATATGACCTTGTCTTTCTCTGCAAAATTTGTAGATGTTCTTTGTGTTTCACTGTTGTAGTCATCACATTTGGATTATCCCAGCCAAGGTAGCCCTTGGCCAGCCCGAATACCAGAGGCTTAGTATTTCTGCATTGCTTGCTGTCACTTCAGGACTGACGTCAGGTCATCAGTAGTGTAAAGTAAGGCAACCAACGCCATTACATTGGTCTTTCTTGCCACGGAGCATGAAGCAGTTTGCATGAGTGCCGGTTGGCTGCAACCTGAGTTTCATCTTCCAAATTCAAGCTGAAGTCTTCTAAAGCTAAGTACCCCATTGGGGATCCTTTTTTCTTGCACTAACCAATGTCAGAAAAAGTTAACAGTTGTCTTGCCTGTGGAAAGCAAATACCACACTGAGACTTTCATTCTTAACTGAGTCACTTGCTTAGGCCCTGACCACAATGTCCCCCACTGTCGCTTTTGTGCTTTCTTCAATGCCAGAACTATACATTGTCGGGCCCTTATTGTAGCTAGATATTTTCGCTTACAGTCCTTGAATTCCAATATGGCTTCGGTAAGCCATCCGACAGCAGACCTTTTGAAAAAAACGTAAGGATAAAGACAGACAGACCACACAGGTCCAAATCTCCCAACGATGCTTCCGTTAAGCTAGTCGTCAGTTCTCCGGTCCTCCGTGAGGTGCTTTCACAGTCCGTGATGCCCTCTTTTCTGGATTCGCAGGCCGCTACTGAGACCCTTTCAGAGTCCGGTATGCCGCAAAACTCTTCTTTGACTAAGGATCCTGCAGTTGTCTCTCCCTTGGATGTGTCCGGAACCACTGAGCAGGCACCAGCTTCCGAGGAAATACTTCACACTACTGATTCTCGACACAAACCGACAACTTCTTTCACATCTACCATTCTTTCAAAAACTACCAAGTTTCTTAGGCCCAGGGTAAGAAACACACCCAAGAAATAGATGACCCAATCTCAGGCACCTGCTTCCTTGCCTCAGTCTCAAGTGCTTAAAATGGCGAAAGACCTTATCAGTGCTGATCAGGGGAAGCCAAGCTACCTCTTCCAAAAGAAAGAGACCTGTCCCCAGTAGTTTTGTCTGAACATGAGTCTGATGACTTTGATGCATCTGAATATGAAGACATGTAACCCCTCTCTGCTTATGAGGATTCTGATGCAGAGGATTCCATTCCTTCAGCCTCCCCCCCCGAGGACTTTTCCTTTGGGGGAAACCCTTCATACCTTAAGGGAGCATTTCCAATGGGAATGTCAGGACTACCCTCCGAGAATTCTTAGATCTTCCACAGCACAGACCCCTGGCCATTCCCCCAGTCCTGGATGTTGTGGACAATGTTTTCCTGGAATCCAGTTTGAATCCTGACACCCTCCCTCCTGCACCCAGAAAACCTGATGGGTATTACAGAGTCCCCGAGTCACACAAATTTATTTTTTAAAAATCCTACTGATGACCCTGAGGTAATTTCTCAAGGGCCTAAAAGAATTAAAGCAACCTCTGCTAAGAATCCCACCCCCTCCAATAGGGATTCCCGAGCACTAGACAGATGGGGTAGAAAAGTGTACACCTCTGGTACTCTTGCTATCAGAGCACTAAATTGCCAGTTCCATATGCTAAAATTTCAGCAGCATACTATGGAACTCCTCAAACAAAAAGTATCTTCCTTTCCTGCTTGTGCAAAATCTAAAGAGTTACAAGAGTTAATGCATTCTGCAAGTCAAGTAACTAAACACACCTTGCACTGGGGTTTAGATGCCCTAGAAGACTCTTGCAGGGCAGCAGTCACCGGTTCTGTCCTTAGAAGGCATGCATGGCTTAAGGAACAGCCCTTGCCAAACCATGTTAAATCTAAATTGTTGGATGCACCCTTGCACAAAGACAACTTATTTGGCACTAAGGCAGAGGAGAGCTTAAAAAAGATGGAAGAAAAAGCTAAATCTATGCAGACTGCTATCTATTTCTTATAGGTCCAGCCATCCAGGTTCAGCTGGTATTCTCTCCAACACTGGTCCTTTCCTGCTCCTACTATGTCAGTTCAGCCCAGACCCCGTGGAAGCAGACCCCCAGACAGCAACCACAGGGAATGCAGAGATCAAAACAGTGAAATTCCTCCACTTCAAAAACAGGGAGTTCTAGACCACCCTCTCATGGTAAGAACTCACAATGACTCTCCTCCCCCACCCCCTCCCTCTGCCCACCTTCACTTACCCCTAGGAGGAAAACTCTCCTTTCACGCAAGCACCTGGGCCACCATTACCAACAACCACTGGGTCCTCAACATAGTGTCCCATGGATACAAATTTTCTTTCCACACTCTTCCAACTCCAAAAGGGTTCCCAGTGCTACCTCCAAAACAGTGGGCAGAGGCGCAAAAGCAAGTCCTTTCCCTGCTCTCTGAGGGCAATAAAGCACATTCCTGCAGAACAGAAAAGCCAAGGTTTCTACTCCAGACTTTTCCTGGTAACCAGAAAAGAGGGCACCTGGTGCCCCCATCCTCTATCTATTAATTCTAAACACCTTCCTAGTGATAGCAAAATTCAAAATGCTCACCCTCTAGCAACTGCTACCCATGCTCTCGAAGGATGCTTGGCTAGTCACCCTAGACCTAAAAGAGGCCTACCTCCACATTCCTATCAGGGAATCATGCAGGAAATATCTACATTTCAGGGCAGGATATCTGCACTTTCAGTTCTCTGCACTTCCCTTTGGCTTATCTACTGCTCCCAGAGTTTTCACAAAATGCCTGGCTCCAGCCATTGCCTTTTGCAGACAAAGGAATATCCAAATTTACCCATATGTAGATGACTGCTTAATTCAGGCAGACAGTCAGGAAAAGCTGCTCAAGCACCTGGCCTTTGTAAAGTCCCTACTGACCTCCATAGGGTACACAATCAACAAAAAGAAATCCAAACAAGTACCCACTCAAATAATTATATTCCTGGGAGCAAGCCTGAGAAGCAAACTTACCTGACAGCCTACATCTCTCAACTAGCCACCAGACTCCAGTTATCTGAAAGGAAAATCCTGCAAGCTCTGGAGTTCATGGCATCTTGCATTCTACTCATTCCATATGCCAGACTGCATATGAGGAAACTTCAGTGGTACCTAAAAAGCCTTTGGTGTCAACACTCTCAAGACCTGGAAACTCTTATACCCATGATACCTTGCCTCAGAAAAGATTTTCTTTGGTGGGCAGCAGCATGCTCCCACAACAAGGGACTACCTTTCTCACCACAGCCCGCCACCCAGACCCTCACCACAGATGCATCAGACTATGACTGGGGTGCACACCTGGATGGCAGTTGCATACAGAGCCAATGAAGCCCACAGAAACTCCAGATGCACATCAAACAAAAAGAGATGTTAGCTGTCCAGCATGCATGGACAGCTTTCAGGCCCTTTCTCTCCCCAGGGGCTTTCCTGATCAAAACAGACAACACCACTGTGATGTGGTATATCAGCAAGCAGCGAGGGACTCACTCCTACTTTCTATGCAGGCAGGCCATGACCCTTTGGCACACAGTCTCTGCCATGCAACTCCACCTGTTAGCACAATTCCTGCCAGGTTCTCTAAACTCTCTGGCAGACCACTTAAGCAGAAATTGAAAAAATTGCATGGAGCTGCTTACTGCTTGGTGTGATGGATTTGAAGTGTTCTTAAGACACTCAGTCTTGCTGGCTGGATTCTGCTAAAATTCAAAGTCTGGTTATATTTGCATTCACAGTCTGTTGCATACAGAAACTTGCAGAATATACACTGATGAGAGAATATACTTTGCAGCATCAACTTTAGAGAGCAGTAACAAATAACTTTTTATAATAAACCAAACGGAACCACGTTGCAGCTTAAAAGTAATGTTCCAACTTTACTTCTCATATAGTACAGATGATGTGAGAGATATAACATTTACCTTAGGACTTGTGTCCCTACCATACCTCTAACATAACTGGATTTATACAGCTCTTTATATACAGTTTTAGTCCTGTAGAAACAATACTAAGCTTCCTTGTTTAACAATGTCTTGTAAGATACCAGCTTTTCTGACAGTGTGAATATCCTGTAACAGTGTCCTGATGTCCATGTAGAAAAACATATTTTTGAGGAAACGCATTGTTCTGTATTCTATTTGGATCTGTGTATATGAACATATGTTCTTGTGCCAATGCTGATAAGCATATCCTGTTTTTATGCAGAAAAACATATTTTTGAGAGAACACATTGTCAGAGATCAGCTTTTCTGACAGTGTGAACATCCTGTATTTTATTTGGATCTTTGTATAAAAACATCTGTTCTTGTGCCATATCCTGTTTTTCCATGCAGAAAAACATATTTTTGAGAAAACACATTGTCACAGTGTCATAAACATATCCTGTTGTTTTAGGAAACATATAGTGTCCATCCTGTTATTTTAGGAAACGTATTGTGTCCATCTTTTATATATGCAGAAAAGCATGTCAGTGTTCTTTAAAAGCAGATTTTGCATTTTTGCTCTTGCATACATCCTGTTTCTGAGCCTGTAAGGGAAAAATGTCCATTCAGCAGATTCCTTTTCCAAGCCATGGTCATTTAGTATGACTGCTGATCACATATTACTAAACTCTGTTTCTGCATTTAAGCAAGCCTTTTCTTTCAGCATATTTACAACATAATTAATTTCAGACTAATATTAATAAAATCTAACAATTCCCTCTTTTTAAACCTACTCAAAACATTTATATAGAAAATACATTAAGAAACAAACCTATAGTCTTCTATTGATACAAGTCAAAATGCAATTTTACATAGTTAATACAATGATATTAAGTATTACTACCAAACTGAATGTATTTAACATGTTTTCTTTTGCAGACCATTCTGTGAAAATATTTTATCAGTTATGAGCTGCGTCTTCTTTAGTTTAACTTGATCAATTTATTCTTTTGCAATCATAGAATTTCATTTATGACTTAGAACTGTTTCATTAACTCTTTGCAACTGTTGAATTAACTATAAGAGACAATAACTATGTGCTACTGCAAGCATTTATACACTTCTGAAAATATACAGTTTCAATGTCATTTTAACCATAACATTGTGATCATGTCTCTGAACTGCTCATTAACATCTTGGTAAAATACTGAACTGGGCTTAGATAATAAATATTTGAAAGCAATTATTTTACTGGGGTAAAACCAGTGATATTACAACTTGAAAAATTACTTTTGAACTTATTACGATGTATCCTGTTCAGTATGTATTTACATAGACTGTTTGCTGTTCATGCATTTCAATCTAGTAGGTACCCTGGACCCATTTTTTATTTAAATATGTTTTTCATACATATTTATTATTAATCTCATTTGTACTGAATTTTTCTGCATTTGTACATACAAAGACTATCATTTGTACTGAAATTTTCTACATTTGTACATACAAAGACTGTAAAGTACATTTAGTCTAATCTTACAAATTTAATAACATTAATATTGAGCAAAATCTTGGAAAATTTTTATGTCTCTTTAGAAATATCTAGTGGAATTGATACCATATCCATATGTCCTGTTATTTTAAACTACATACTCAGCAATTAGAAACATTGATGCTTTTTTTATACCAACATTGTTTTGCCAAAAACATATTAAAAATAGTGACCAATCTTGTTCAATTTTTTTACATATCTTTACTCTCTTTTGTATAGCTGTAATCAATTTTAAATCATCTCTTGTTTTTTAAACCATCTCTTGTATAGCTTTACAGTTTAACAGGTTGTAAATACAATTTAATTCTAAACAATACAATAATAACCATTATGATAGCTATTAACAACTTGTAAAATATCTCACCCTGTCAGGTTTAATCCAGTTTACCAGTATTTCTGATACACTAATACCTGTTCTTTCCTCTCCCTAAAAGAGTATTGTCAAGAAGGAATGAGATATTTTTCCTGTAGCTTTATTTTAGACCCTTATTATTTATTTTTATGTAGCTTTATTTCAGACCCTTGTTGTTTATTTTTTCTGTAGCTTTATTTCAGACCATTGTTGTTTATTTTTTCTATAGCTTTATTTCAGACCCTTGTTTATTTTTCCTGTAGCTTTATTTCAGACCCTTGTTGTTTATTTTTCCTGTAGCTTTATTTCAGACCCTTGTGCAGTACTGCTTATACAGTCAGTGTAAAACTGAGAAACTGCCCCTCCCCCTGTAGTACTTCAGCACAATTTCCTGCCCTATGCTGTGAGAATAGAATGTATGTCAGCCCAACACTTTGGCCATATATTTACGTTATTTGGTTACTAATAAACTATGGACTTTTATCTGATTTGTTCATTAGTAGGTATTTACACCCTCCTGCACAATTGATTTGAACTGTATGTATACTATAGCCCATTTGCTGGCTGTAATTGATGCAACTGAGGTTTTTTTTTTGTCCTTTTAACATTTACTTGCAAACAGATTATAAGTGACATCTATGCACAATTGTGGCATTTTGACAATTACTAAATAGTGTTGCCTGTAAACATTTTAACAATTATGTGTTAATAACAATGATGCTTTAGAAAAACTCAAGCTACTTGTCTGGCAATCAGTCTTGTTGTTATCTTATCTTTCCAGCATTTCCTGTAACTATTCATTCAGTCTAGGAAGGTCAGAGCTCACATTTCATACTCTGTAAACTATAGTTAATTTTTTTAGCATTTTTCCTTTAATGTGATTGTGATTTGCATAACTATGCATTTATACAACATAAATAGACATTATTTTACAATTACCTTACATGGATTTCAGTATTTTTTTTTATTTTTTTTTATTTATTTAACTATTTAACTGTCCTGCCATTAATTTTACAAAAACTGTTTGAATAATACCATCTGTGATTTTCTTTTTAAAATTCAGAACTTTAACTGTTTGGTGTTACTATATAATTATAAACAAATTGTAAAAAACAAAATAGATATTGGGTTAACCAACACATTTATATTTATATTATTTATATTTGCTGTTGTCTGCCTGTTATTCTTGTGTATTGTAACAGATGTACTCTAGATGAAAAGAACACATATGCATGTCTGTCTTGTATATGTATATCTTTATACAAGCATGTCATGTCTTGTGACTTTAAATTTTTACTCATCTATTTTTATTTAATTTTATACACTAGAACAGTTTTGTTTACCTTTTGACTATGCTAATGAATGGCATTCATATGCTTTACTTTACTGTAGTACTGATAGATGTCTTGCTTTAACTGAATGAAAGTAAAACATTTAAGAATGATTTGTCCAGACATCAGATCCTACCATCCTACCATGTATGTTTAACCATTTTCAAAACATAAACATATTATAAAATATATTTCTTTTGCACAGATTAACTGTGTATGCAGGAAGTTTCCAGTCTCTGTCAGTTCAGCTAATTTATTTCCTTTATCCTGCAACTGCTGTTGAATTTCCAGTAATGTTGCATGGTCTTTCTGACATTCTTTAGTAAGCTGTTCTGCTGAATTTGAAACTCCTATGCACTTTTGAAAAGATGTATGTATAACTTGTCTAAGCTTCCTGAACTCATTGTGTCTGTCTTTTAGAAGTTTACTACATTCTTTTGTAACAAAATGTACTAGGGGTTCTATCAGTAACTGATTTGACTCGCATGTGGTGACAGGACATAACTGTTCAACATCAGAATGTAATGGAAACACTTTACCCTTAGTTAATTCTTCAGATCTGTCTTTACAGTCTATTTTTTTAGCAATATGATGCAATATTATTTTATGGCATAATACACAAAATGCAGTTTTTGTTGAAGCACACAATAAACAATTGTCATTTTTCACATGGTTTTCTTTGAGATACCAGCCAAACATTGTAATACATTTGCATAATGCCTTACTGTCAACCAGCCCTAATAAGTATTTACATTTACTAATGTGCTGTGTATACCAACTTAGCAATTTACTAAAGTTTGGTTTACTCCTGCATGAATTATAAATAATATCCATATTAATAATAAAAAAACTGTCTAAGAATATACAAACTATGTATGAATATACAAACTGTTAACATCATCCACACTAAATATGTGACACAGAAAAAAGTCTTACCAGTTAGCAAGAAAACAGGTGATCAGGCTGTTATTGCAGATGGCTAGAAATTTTTCAGAGTCACTTGAGAAGCTGGGAAAGCACAACAGGCAGCGGACTGCTGTGCTAGTGGATATTCCCCTTTTCTTAGCGAAATTATGGCACTGCAAATTTCTTGAACTAGTCTCACTCCGGATTGTAGACGTCTAAAAAACTTCACTACTGCAAGCTGCATAAACTGGAATACTTCTGTTTAGGATTTACACATACGTACAAATATTAGTTACTGCAATTTGACTGAAGTGACCCTCTGCAGGGCTTACCATCACTCCCCCTGTGTTTGAATTGCAGATTGTAGGTTCAAATGCAGGCTAGCTTGCCATTGAAAAAATTACATGGAGCTAGTCACTCAACTGGCTTGCCATTGAAAAAATATTTTGAGCTTTACTTGCTTGCTTCTTGCTGTGGGATGGATTTGCAATCTTCTTAAGACACTCAGTCTTGCTGGCTGGATTCTGCTAAACTTCAAAGTCTGGTTATATTTGCATTCACACTCTGTTGCATACAGAAACTTTCAGAATATACACTGATGAGAGAATATACTTTGCAGCATCAACTTTAGAGAGCAGTAACAAATAACTTTTTATAATAAACCAAACGGAACCACGTTGCAGCTTAAAAGTACTGTTCCAACTTTACTTCTCATATAGTACAGATGATGTGAGAGATATAACATTTACCTTAGGACTTGTGTCTCTACCATACCTCTAACATAACTGGATTTATACAGCTCTTTATATACAGTTTTAGTCCTGTAGAAACAATACTAAGCTTCATTGTTTAACAATGTCTTGTAAGAGACCAGCTTTTCTGACAGTGTGAATATCCTGTAACAGTGTCCTGATGTCCATGTAGAAAAACATATTTTTGAGGAAACACATTGTTTGGTATTCTATTTGGATCTGTGTATATGAACATATGTTCTTGTGCCAATGCTGATAAGCATATCCTGTTTTTTATGCAGAAAAACATATTTTTGAGAAAACACATGGTCAGAGATCAGCTTTTCTGACAGTGTGAACATCCTGTATTTTATTTGGATCTTTGTATAAAAACATCTGTTCTTGTGCCATATCCTGTTTTTCCATGCAGAAAACATATTTTGAGAAAACACATTGTCACAGTGTCATAAACATATCCTGTTGTTTTAGGAAACATATTGTGTCCATCCTGTTATTTTAGGAAACATATTGTGTCCATCTTTTATGTATGCAGAAAAGCATGTCAGTGTTCTTTAAAAGCAGATTTTGCATTTTTGCTCTTGCATACATCCTGTTTCTGAGTCTGTAAGGGAAAAATGTCCATTCAGCAGATTCCTTTTCCAAGCCATGGTCATTTAGTATGACTGCTGATCACATATTACTAAACTCTGTTTCTGCATTTAAGCAAGCCTTTTCTTTCAGCATATTTACAACATAATTAATTTCAGACTAATATTAATAAAATCTAACAGAAATCTTCTGGACCTACTTGAGTGGCACTAGACAAAAGAACCATCACCCTAATAACTCAGAAATGAGGCGCCTCAAAGGTCGACCTCTTTGCCTTCCACTCCAACCATCAGCTCAGCAAGTTGTGCACCAGGGAGCATCACTGCATGGCTTAGAAAGTCGATACCCTGTCCTTCCCATGGGTCAATCTCTCGGTTTATGCCTTTCCTCCACTACCTCTCATCCCCAGGGTACTGCTCAAAACAAGGGAGGAAAAACCAAGCACAATTCTTATTGCTCCAGACTGGCCTCACCATCACTGGTACCCACTGCTGCACAGCCTGTCACCACTGCCACCGTGGCATCTCACTCAGACCTCAATCCTCCTGACCCAAAGGGAAGGAGAATTCATGCATCCCCAATTGTAGATCCCCAATTTGGCAGCTTGGCTTATTCCCTAACCACCGATCAGTCTGCCAACCTCAGTAAACAGGTTCTAGATGTTATACATGAGGCCAGACGCCCTAGCAGTAGAAAGTCTTATGCTGACAAATGGAAAAGGTTCTGCACCTGAATTCAGGCTAAGGGAGCCAATACGGCACAGCCCTTCCTCCCTGCCATCCTGGATTACTTAGCTGACCCTGCTACACAGTGGTCTCTCTTTTTCCTCTATTAAAATTCATGCCGCTATCTCTGCTCATTTCCCCACTGAGCAGCCCCTTTTCTCACATCCTCTGATCAAACAATTCCTAAGAGAAGCTAGCAACTTGAGGCCACCCAGAAGAGCACATATCCCTACTTGGGACCTTAACTTTGTGTTGGAAAAGCTTACCTTGCCCCCTTTTGAACCAGCATCTTCAACAGAGTTAAAATTTATCTCATGGAAGACAGCTTTCCTTCTGGCCATCACTTCAGCCAGAGGGGTCTCCGAGCTACAAGAACTCGTGGCTGTGGAGCCCTTCATCATCTTCCATGCTGACAGGGTTTTATTCAGGACTAACCCATCCTTCATGCCCAAAGTGGTGTCCAGTGTGCCTCTCAACCTATCCATTAATTTGCCCACCTTTTTCCCTAACCCACAGAACAAGGGGGAAAGGATCCTGCACACTCTAGATGTGCACAGACAGCTCAGATTCCATCTAGACAGGACTAAATCCTTCAGAAAGTCTGATCAATTGCTGATTAGCTTTGCTGAAGGGGCCAGAGGGCAAAGCCATCAATTTCCAAATGGATAGCACACTGCATCCATTTCTGTTACAAACAACATGGAAAGCCTCCCCCTAAGGGGATCGGGACTCACTCCACCAGAAAAGCCTCCACCTCTGCAGCTTTCTTAAGAGGAGTCCCCACCAGGGACATCCTGGAGGCTGCCACCTGGACATCTGTTCACACTTTCACCAAACATTAC
This sequence comes from Protopterus annectens, assembly GCF_019279795.1. NCBI lineage: Eukaryota > Metazoa > Chordata > Ceratodontiformes > Protopteridae > Protopterus > Protopterus annectens. The sequence goes on from NC_056743.1 coordinate 198,256,714, forward strand.
CACCTGCCTTTCTTCTCCAAATCCAGGGCAGAGTTTGCCACTGCAGTCTTGCAGGGCATCCTAGCCAGCCCCTAGTCACCTTGACTGCCTCCACCCTTTTCCTCAGCTTTGAGAATCAACCCAAATGTGATGATTGCAATAGTGAAACACAAAGAACATAGTACAGTTGTGTACACTTACCATAAATGTAGATGTTCGAGTGTATTCACTGTTGCTGTCCTGGTTTTCCTCCCTCCACCCCCTCTTCTTTCTTCTCTCTCCTTGCAAGGGATATTTTGGTATTTACTTTCTACTGGTGGGGTTCTTCCACCAGAATCTGGCTCCCACTTGGGGGCTCCTGACAGGGCAAGAAAAACTGATGTAATGGCATCAGCTGCGTTACTTTATACTACTGACAACCTGACGTCAGTCCTGAAGCGACAGCAACCGACACACAAATACTAAGCCTCTGGTATTTGGGCCGGCCGAGGGCTACCCTGGCAGGGATAACCCAAATGTGATGACTGCAACAGTGAATACACTCAAACATCTACATTTATGGTAAGTGTACACAACTGTACTTTCTACAGATACCTGCAATATGGACCTAACTCTATACCAACAAATAAACAGGACTTGCTGGAGAGAGAGGTCCATAGCTCAAAGTATTCCAAGCTTGAAGAATAAGTTACCACTGCAGATCAAACAAACAAGTTTAGTCTTGATGATTGGATGTGTAGCCACAAATTTACACTAGGATTGCCATGTACAGCCCTACCTTGAGAGGTAAGTGTTGTTAAGTGCTTGAAAATGGAGGCAAGAAGATTGCTCCTGTGTCCGGAACTGGCCTTCTAAAAATTGGTCCTTTCCCGTGTCAGCAGGCCACAAAGAGGCAGATACAGACCCCCTAGAGGCAGACAACAGCCCCAGGGCTCATACAGGCCCAAACAGTGGGGTGCTTCGACCACCAAAAGTGGAGAAGACAAATCACAACCATATAGGAAACAGTCCCAATGACTTCCCTCTGCCAATGCCAAGCATTTATCTTTTGGCAGCACCCTTAGGGGGAAAGCTAGCACTTTTTTCACAAAATTGGCACATGATTATCCAGGACAAATGGGTTTTTAAATATAGTCTCTCAGGGCTACAGGTTCCACTTTCACACCCTTCCAAAGGCAAAAGGTATGCCGGACCTGCCACACAATCAATGGGCAGAGGCACAAAACCAAGTTTCATCCCTCATGGACATAAGGGCTATTCAGCCAGTGCCACAACAAGAGCAGGGACAAGGATTTTACTCAAGACTTTTCTTAGTACCAAGAAAGGACAAAGCATGGAGACCGATTCTGGGCCTGTCTATTCTAAATACTTTACTGGACGTTCTGAAATTCAAAATGTTGACTCTGCAGCAGCTTCTGCCCATGCTGGACAAAAAGGCTTGTCTTGTAACTTTGGACCTCAAAGAGGCATACCTGCATGTCCCAATCAGACAATCTTGCAGAAGATACCTCAGATTCATAGCTGGCTCAAAACACTACTGATTCTCTGCACTGCCCTTTGGCTTATCTACTGCTCCCAGGGTCTTCACAAAATGTCTGGCACCAGTAATGGCATTTTGCAGACAAAAAGGTATTCAAATATATCCCTACTTGGACGACTGCCTTATTCAAGCAGGGGCCAAAGACATTTTAATAAAGCATCTGGCATTTGTAAAAAGATTACTAATTTGCCTAGGGTACACAGTAAATGAAAATAAATCAAAACTAGTACCCTCTCAAGAGATAATATTCCTGGGTGCAAGCTTAAATACAACTGCCCAGATGGCTTATCTCACGCCAGGCAAACAAAGGCATTTGACTTCTTACTTTGAAAACATGGCAACAAAGACCCATTTATCCACAAGAAAAATTCTGCAGGCTCTGGGCTACATGGCCTTCCTGCATTCTGCTAGTTCCATATGCAAGACTGTATAGGAGGACACTACAATTGTACCTAAAAAGTGTTTGGACTCAGCATTGCTACAGCCTGGTATCATTAATTACCCTCATTTCTTGCCTACAACAGGAGTTTTGATGGTGGGCATAGGCCTGTCATCACAACAGGGGACAGCCATTCACTTTACCCACAGCCAGGCAAACACTAACAACAGATGCATCAGATTATGCCTGGGGGGCCCACATGGCAGGAAAATGTATTCAGGGTGCATGGCCCCCAAGCCAAAGGCATCTACACATCAATCAAAAAGAGATGCTAGCTGTACAAAATGCCCTGACAGCCTTCAAGGACCTACTTCATCCAAGACAGCTGCTGATAAAGACGGACAACACCACAGTCATGTGGTACATAAACAGGGGGGCACACATTCCTAACCCCTCTGGAGACAAGCCATGATTTTGTGGAACACAGCATTGACTTACCAAGTACACCTGCAAGCACAATTCATGCCAGGAAAAAAAATGCTCTGGCAGATGAACTAAGCAGAAACCTCATGGACCCTCATGAGTGGAAACTAGATCCAGAAATCTTCAGCATGATAACAAGGAAATGGGGACGTCCAGACATAGATCTTTTTGCCTCCCCTCGCAACTGCCAACTTCAGAGATTCTGCACAAGGGCTTATCATGAACAAGCATGGAAAGTGGATGCCCTGTCATTCAGCTGGAACAACCTTACAGTATATGCCTTTCCTCCACTGCCTCTCCTCCCCAACGTACTCCTAAAGGTCAGACAAGAGAAGCCACAAATGATACTGATTGCCCTGGATTGGCCACACCAACACTGGTACCCAGTCCTAAGGAGCTTGTCCCAAGGCCCAGCCTGGACATTGCCTCAAATTCCTCATTTACTGACCCAACAAAACAATCAGATCCTGCACAGCCAACTCAGAACTCTGAATCTAGCTGCATGGAGGATACTGTAACCATTCAGAATACACCTCTCTCTAAAGCGGTTATGGGAGTCATTTTGGAGGCCAGGAGGCCCAGCACCAGAAAATCTTATGCAGAAAAATGGAAGAGATTCTGTGCTTGGAACCAGGCACAAGGAATTGACACGCTTGTTCCAAATATTCCTGAGAGATTACAATATCTAACTGGGATGCTGGACAAAGGCCTATCCTTCTCATCAGTTAAGATCCATGCCTCTGCCATTTCAGCTCATTACAATACAGACCCACCTATTTTTTCATATCCATTGCTTAGGCAGTTCCTCAGGGGGGCCAAAAACATAAGACCTCCAAGGAGAGCACCAATACCTGCATGGGACCTCAATTTTGTCTTGGAAAAACTCACAGTGCCTCCTTTTGAGCCAGCCAATACAGCTGACATAAAATTCTTATCATGGAAAACAGCTCTCTAGCAATAACTTCAGCAAGAAGAGTCTCAGAGTTACAGGCATTAACGGCTGTGGAACCTTTCATTATCTTCCATCCGGACAGGGTTTCTCTAAGGACAAACCCGACATTTATGCCTAAGGTAGTGTCCAGTGTGGCTCTTAGCCAAACCATTCATTTGCCTACTTTTTACCCAAAACTGCAGAATAAAGGGGAGAGACTTCTGCATTCTTTGGACATACACAGACAGCTACACTTCTTCTTGGATAAAACTAAAACTTTCAGAAAGCCTGAGCAACTTTTAGTGGCATGTGCTGCAGGATCACAAGGAAAGGCTAACTCAAAGCAGACTATTTCAAAATGGATAGGACACTGCATTCATTTCTGCTATTCACAACATGGTAAATTAGTGCTTAAGGGCATTAGACCACATTCTACCAGGGCAGCAGCCACCTCAGCAGCCTTCTTCAGAGGAGTACCATCCAAGGATATTTTGGAGGCTGCAACTTGTACTTCAGTGCACACTTTTACTAAGCACTACCACTTGCCTCTTTATTCTAAATCCAGAGCAGGCTTTGCCACTGCAGTCTTGCAGGGCCTTATAGCTACTCGTATTTCTATTTAGTTCCAGCCTCCCAACCTCAGCTTTGGGATTCAACTCAAGTGTAATGACTGCAACAGTGAAACACGATGAACATAGTACAGTTGTGTACCTACCATAAATGTAGATGTTCGAGTGTATTCACTGTTGCAGTTCAGGTTACCCACCCACCATCCCCCTTTCTTTGCTGGGACTTGTCTGTACTTCTCTATCCTATACAACCTATGTGGTATATTTGCTTGTAGAGGAAGGTATTGTTATTTTGGTGCATGCTTTTATTAGCAATTTTTTTTAGCCTACCCGTTTGTGGGCACCTGACATCTGGGGCAAGAAAAACTGAAGAAAATGGCATCAGCTGCATCTTTTATACCCCTGGCACACTGACGTCAGGGAAGAGGTGACAGCAACTGACGCCGGACCAAGACTTTGGAATTCAGGCCGACTGCAGGTAGCCTGCCATCAGGATAACCCAAGTGTAATGGCTGCAACAGTGAATACACTCGAACATCTACATTTATGGTAGGTACACAACTGTACTTTCTGTGCTTCACTCATATAGTTGAACAGGGCTCTTGTCAACTTGACTTCTCTATCCCTTATACTTAGTTTTTAGATAGTGTGCTTTTTGCTATAAATACTTAGATAACTGTATCCCTTATATTTAGTCTTGGAATAGTGTGCTTTTTGCTATAACTATTCAGAATTTCTTGTAGTACTGTTTTTGTGCAGTATTATCAGGGATCTGATAATTGTGTGCTGCTTAATATGTCTGACCAAAAAGAGAGAAAGAAGTCAGGTTTCAAGAGGTGTGACTGTGGGCAGAAAATGTCCATTACGGACAATCATGTGTCCTGTGTATATTACCTAGGACCTCTGCACTTACAGGAGGATTGTTCTGCCACTCTTAGTGGCAGAGTATTGCTTGAAAGGAGGAGAAAGCTAATGGATAGAGGACTGTTGAAACCTGAATTTCAGGAAGTCTTGGATAAGACTGACCAGACCTCCAAGTCTTTGAAAGGGTCGAAGTCTTCAAGGGTGTCCTCGGAACTCAGGCCTTCAGTTCCGAGCACCTCTGTTAAGGTGCGGTCGCTGGTTCCTAAGTCATCGGAGCCATGCACCGAACCGATGTTTTGGAGCCAACCCTCTGAGCTGGAGCCAGTGTCAGAGGTGTTGAAGTCTCCAATTCTTAGATCTATGGCTTCTTCAGTCATTTCAACCCTTTCTTCTAGGACCCTTTCAGACATCGATGTGGATTGTCTGGTGCAGAGGCTTTTAGAGAACCCGGCATTGGCCAAATAACTTTCGGTGTCGTCCCAACTGGGTTCGATTCCTACTATCGTCCCTTTGGCTGTGACTATTCCTCCTCCTCCAACCTTCCCTAAGCCTTCTGAGCTGGAGGTGGAAGATGTTCATCGTGCATACAGCTGCAGTCATAACAGATGGGTTCTCCTGCCATCAGGCGGGTCCTCGGTCGGCCGAATTCCAAAGTCTAGGTCCGGCGTCACATCTTCCCTGACGTCAGTGCGACAAGGGTATAAAAGAACCAGCCAACGCCATTTTCTCCAGTCTTTCTTGCCGCGCGGTGCCCGAAGCAGAAGCAGTTCGCAAGTGCCGGTCGGCCAGCTCCTGAGATTACAAAAAATTTGGAAACCGAAGTCTTCTTAAAAGCTAAGTACCCCGTTGGGGAAACTTTTCTTGCCTCAGACCGATGTCAGACAAAGTTAATATATGTATTTCTTGTGGGAAGCAAATACCGCATAAGGATTTCCATTCCCTCTGTATACCTTGTTTAGGCCCAGACCACGACGTCTCGGTCTGTCACTTTTGTGCTACATTCAACAAACGCACTATTAAGCGTCGGGCTGAGTTCGCCCAGCATTTTTTTGGGAAAGCATTTAACTATACCATGTCGTCGGATACTACGACTCCGGTTTTGTCTAAAAAACGCAAAGACAAGTACCGACACTCAAGGTCCGCGGCCTCTACCGACACCACGCCAAAGCTGACTACATGTGGTCCGGTTCTCAGTGAGGCGCCTAAGCAGCCCCTGGTTACCGACGACACATCTTTGGCGGTGTCTCCTGTACCCGAGGTCACAGGCTCCTCACCCCAAGTACAGATACCGAAACCACTCTTGGCGTTGAAACACAGAATGTGGACAGGTCCACCTCCACGCAAGGTGTCTTCAGACCTTCCTCTTCTTTCTCCATCAAGGCTTTCACTAAGTCTAAAGCAACCATGCACCCTAAGAGACCAGCTACACAGGCCCCATCTCCTGGCCCCATGCCTAAGAAACAGATGCTTAAAATGGCTGAGGATTTAATCAGAGGTTCTCAGCCACCTCCGGACAAAAGGCCCAGAGTGGAGGAAGATTCCCCCTCCTCTGATCAGGGCTCCATTATTTCAGAACACTCTGATGATCAGGAACAGTCTTACTCCCCTTTTGAAGACTCTGATGCAGAGGAGTCTATTCCTTATGTATCCCACCCTGTGGATTACTCATTTGGGGAAACTTTGCATACCTTAAGGGAACACTTCCACTGGGAAAGCCAGGATTATTCAGATTCCAAGAAAAGGCTCAGGGAATTTCTTTTGTTACCCCAGCACAGGCCTCTGGCTATACCTCCTGTCTTGGACATCCTAGATGATGTTTACTCTGAGGCCTGCCTTAACCTGCACTCTCTACCTCCAGCTCCAGTTAAGCCTGACAGGTACTACAGGGTTCCTGACTCACACCAATTTCTTTACAAAAGCCATGCTGCTGACCTAGAAACCATTTCACAGGGGCCCAAGGGAGTTAAGGCTTCCATTGCCTTCCAAGAGAGATTCCAGATCCTTAGAAAGGTGGGGAAAAAAGGTATATACCTCGGCTACCTTAACCATGAGGGCCTTAAACTGTCAGTTTCATATGCTAAAATACCAACAGTTTCTGTTATCTCAATTGAAAAAATAAAATGTCACAACCTGAACAACCAGACTTGAAGGAGTTGCAGGATTTGATGCATAGTGCAGAACAAGTGGGTAAACATACCTTACAATGTGGTTTTGATGCTCTAGAGGCCTCATGTAGAGCTGCTGTTACAGGCTCAGTCATACGTAGGCATGCCTGGCTCAAGGAACAAGCCTTGCCTGATCATGTCAAAGCTAAATTACTAGACGCCCCTCTTCAAAAGGATGTACTATTTGGGGCAAATGCTGAGGAAGTATTATGGAAAATGGAGGAAAAAGCTAAATCAATGCAAACTGTGAAAGAATTTCTGCAGGTTCAACCCCACGTTTTAGTAGAAATTGGCCTTTCAAAAACTGGTCCTTTCCTGCCACAGACAGACCCCAAAGAGGCAGATACAGGCGCCCAAGGGGCAGAGGACAATCACAAGGATCGTACAGAGGCAGACAATGGCAAGCTCCTACACAAAGAGGTGGTGAGGACAACTCGCAATCTTTCAGAAAGCAAACCCAATGACTTTTCCCTTAGCAGGCCAACCAGGTCTCAAATGGCAGCCCCCTTAGGAGGAAAGCTGGCACTATTCTCAAAAAATTGGCATGTTGTCACAAAGGACAAATGGATCCTGGACATTATAAACAGAGGCTACAAATTCCATTTTCATACCCTTCCAAAAATGAGAGGCATGCCAAAACTGCCACACAATCAAAGGGCAGAGGCACAAAAGCAAATTTCAGATCTTATAAACATGAAAGCTATTCAAGAGGTACCTACACACGAACAAGGTCAAGGTTTTTATTCCAGGCTATTTCTGGTGCCAAGGAAGGGAAAAGATTGGAGACCTATTTTGGATCTTTCCAGCCTAAACACATTCCTACTCGTACCAAAATTCAAGATGCTCACTCTACAGCAACTTCTTCCCATGCTGGGCAAGGAGTCTTGGCTGGTAACATTGGACCTCAAGGAGGCATACCTGCATGTCCCAATCAGACAAAATTGCAGAAGATACCTCATATTTCTTGCAGGTTCAACCCATTATCAATTCTCTGCATTGCCCTTTGGCTTATCTACTGCGCCCAGAGTATTCACAAAATGCCTGGCATCAGTAATTTCCTACTGCAGACTTCAAGGGATACAAATATACCCTTATTTGGACGACTGCCTGATCCAAGCGGACAGCAAGCACATTCTTCTGAAACATCTGGCTTATGTAATAATGTTATTAAACTCTCTGGGATACACAGTCAACAAAGAGAAATCAAGGCTAATACCCTCTCGGAATATAACTTTCCTGGGTGCCAATTTGGACACAAACACCCAGATGGCCTACCTCACGCCACAGAAGCAGGGGCAACTAATTCAATATTTCAGAACACTGGCAAATTGCACCAGGCTGACTGCAAGGAAAATCCTGCAGGCTCTGGGATTCATGGCATCTTGCATCTTACTAATCCCATGTGCAAAGCTGCATATGAGAAAACTACAATGGTACCTAAAAAACATATGGTCTCAACACAGCCACAGTTTGGAAACAATAATACCACTAATTCCATGTCTGCAAAAGGAATTTCTGTGGTGGGCTCAAGCATGTCAAACAAACACAGGTCTTCCATTCAGCAAGCCTCAAGCAAATCAAGTCATCTCAACAGACGCCTCTGAGTACGTCTGGGGGGTGCACATGACAGACCGGTGCATTCAGGGCAAATGGTCCCAAAAAGAAAAGAACCTTCACATCAATCAAAAAGAAATGCTAGCAGTAATAAATGCTATTATAGCTTTCAAGGACCTTCTACAACCAGGTCAACTATTGATAAGAACGGACAACACTACAGTTATGTGGTACATAAACAAGCAGGGAGGAACACATTCTTATCCCCTATGCAGACTGGCCATGTCACTTTGGAACACGGCCATGGACTTACAAATGGAACTACAAGCACAGTACTTGCCAGGCAAGGAAAACACGCTGGCAGACAACCTAAGCAGGAATATGACAGATCCACATGAATGGAAGTTGCATCCAAAAGTTTTTACAGAAATAATCCAAGAATGGGGAAAGCCAGACATAGATCTCTTTGCCTCCCACAAAAATCATCAATTGACAAAATTCTGCTCGAGGATCTTCCATCCAAAGGCCTGGAGAGTGGACGCTCTCTTTCAGTTGGACATCAATGACAGTTTATGCCTTCCCGCCTCTTCCTCTGCTGCCCAAAGTCCTATTGAAGACCAGAGCAGACAGACCAAAGATGATCCTCATTGCTCCGGACTGGCCAAGGCAACACTGGTACCCACTCCTGAGGAGCCTGACGCATTCCCCTCCATGGACCCTACCTCTAATGCCTCTTCTTCTGACTCAGCACAGCTTCAAAACTCTTCACAGTCAGCTAAAACACTCAATCTAGCCGCATGGAAGATTCCTTAGCATCACAGCAGGCCCTACTCTCCAAGGAGGTGCAGGATGTCATTTTGGAGGCCAGAAGGCCATCAACTAGAAAAGCTTACTCCACAAAATGGAAACGTTTTTGTGTCTGGAATGAGAAAAAGGGCCAGAACCCTGGAAAACTGAATTTACCTCAAATACTACAATATTTGGCTGAACTGCTAAGCAGTGGACTTTCGTTCTCCTCCATCAAAATCCATACCTCAGCCATTTCTGCAGAATACAACACTGATCCTCCTTTATTCTCTCACCCTCTTTTAAGACAGTTCCTCAGAGGGGCTAAGAATTTAAGACCTCCAAGGAAACAACCAATGCCTGCTTGGGATCTTAATTTAATTCTGGAAAAACTGACTTTGCCTCCTTTTGAGCCAGCTGCCTCATCAGATTTGCAATATTTGTCCTGGAAAACAGCTTTCCTTCTAGCTATCACTTCAGCTCGTAGAGTTTCAGAACTACAGGCTCTCATGGCTTTCCAGCCTTTTATCATCTTCCATCAGGACAGAGTTTCCTTACGAACCAACCCGTCCTTTATGCCTAAAGTTGTATTCACGGCAGCTTTAAATCAGGCCATACATTTACCTACTTTTCATCCCAATCCTCAAAACAAAGGGGAGAGATTACTACATTCCTTGGACATCCACAGACAACTGCATTATTATTTGGACAGAACAAAACCTTTCAGAAAATCAGAACAGCTCTTTGTGGCCTATGCGGTAGGAGCTCAAGGAAAGCCAATTTCCAAACAGACAATCTCAAAATGGATAGCCCACTGCATATGTTTTTGCTATTCCTTTCATGGCAAAACTGTACCTACAGGCATTAGAACTCATTCCACCAGGGCCACAGCCACCTCTGCAGCTTTCCTCAGAGGAGTTCCTACCAAGGATATTTTGGAAGCAGCCACTTGGAGTTCTGTGCATACCTTCTCCAAACACTACAACCTACCATTATACTCCAAATCTAGAGCAGGCTTTGCCATTGCAGTCTTGCTGGGCATTTTGGCTCCTCCTAGTTCCACCTAGTGCCTACCACCCCTTTCTTAGCTTTGGGATTCTACCCATCTGTTATGACTGCAGCTGTATGCACGATGAACATAGTACAGTTTTGTACCTACCATAAATGTAGATGTACGAGTGCTAATACAGCTGCAGTCCAGGTTTCCCTCCCTCCTTCCCCTCAAGGGGTATTCATTTATGGTGTATTTGCTTGCAACTACTGTTTTTTGATTATATTGCATAGCATTACTACATAACTTTATGTATTGCCTTCCTTCTGGGGGCACCTGATATCTGGGGCAAGAAAAACTGAAGAAAATGGTGTCGGCTGGTTCTTTCATACCCCTGTCGCACTGACGTCAGGGATGAAGCGACGACAACCGACGCCGGACCTAGACTTTGGAATTCGGCCGACCGAGGACCCGCCTGACGGCAAGAGAACCCATCTGTTATGACTGCAGCTGTATTAGCACTCGAACATCTACATTTATGGTAGGTACAAAACTGTACTATCTGATGGTTGTGGAACCCACGGAGCCGAGTCCTGTCCCAGTGACTCCGGCTCCGTCGACCCTGATCTCTTCGGTGCCATTCGAAGAGTCTCAGAGCCGACGCTCTCTCGTCAGTTCTGGGGGGGGGGGAGTTGAACTGATGCGTCGGTTCTGACCCTTCCTCTTGGGACCTTGGTGCAGGTGAGCTTGACTCTGTCCTCAGGTTCGGAATCTTTGGTCTCTGCACCGGGGAAGCTGCCTTCTTCCTCAGAACAGACGGGGTCCTTGGGTCGAGACTCCGGTGCCTTCGATGCCATGAGGAGGGTAATGTCTGTCAAGACTCTCACTTCCTCAGGTCTTTCCTCTTCCTCCCCTAAATTGCCGTGTTCTGCCTCTACATCGCAGGTTCCTACTAAGCATCGAGACCCAGAGCCTCAGGTAACCCCTTTGGGTGAACCCTGCTCTAATGAGACCTCACCAGATGCTCCCACTGATGATATCCCCAAAAAGAGACTTTGCAAGAGGATGCATTTGGATTTCCCTCAGGAATCCTTGACATCAGACACTGACTTAGAGGAATCAGAAGGGTCCCCACGGTCCCCCTCGGAGGATGTCTCCTTTGCAGACATCCTGGAAGTACTGAAACATAGGGGTGACTGGCAGTCCATTACTCCTACGGAGGATGAGTCGGTGCTTCTAAAGGCCTTTGGGTCTTAACCTTCCACCTCCTGGGTTACTCCGCCCTTCGACGAACTGATGGATCTGGTTGCTCAAAGGGCATGGGAGTCTCCTGATTCCATGGAACCAGTCCCTCGGAGACCTAATAAGTTCATCACTTCCCCTCAAGACAAATTGTACCTCACTAAAGGAGTTCCTGTTGATGCCATGGTGGTGGTGGCGGCCACCAAGAAAGAGATGTCAGAGACCTCTTCTACTGTCCATCCTCCTAATAGAGATTCTAGGACTATGGACAGATATGGGAAACACATTTTTAGTTCTGCGACGTTTGCCATGAGATCGCTTAACTACCTAACCCATCTTACCCATCTTCAACGAGATCTCCTCCAGGAACTTGGAGATACTCTAAAGGGTAACACAGATGAAGCTGTTTCTGAGAAGGTGACGGCTCAGCTTTCTTCCCTTAATTCCATTGTCAACTCATCCATGCGGCTGATTTCCTATGCAGCCGATGTTTCGAGTCGAGCAGCAGGTTCAGCGGTAGCTCTGCGGAGACAGTCCTGGATGCGCTTATGCTCCTTTGTGGAAGCCTTAAAGTCTTCCTTTGTTAACACCCCATTTGATGGCTCTACTTTGTTTGGGCCCCAAGTCAAGGACACTGTCACTAGGTGTGAGCAGGAAGGAAAGACTCTATCTGCCATAGGAGTCCATTTTTCCACACCTACTAGACCATACCCCAAAGGGCAGAAAGGTGGAAAAGTGTGGTTCCGGAAGTCCCAAGGAGCTTTCCAGAATACATGTAGTGAACCCCCCTTCAGGAGCAGAGGAAGGGACAGTAACGGAAGACACCACTTTGTGCAGCAGAAGGGGTCCACAAAACCAGGGCAACAGGGAGCAGTTCTCTGGCAAGCCTCATCAGCTCTCCTGAGAGGAGGCCCGACTGTCCTACTCTGGAGGCAGTCAGAGGATGCTTGGCTTTGTACCCAGAAGCCTAGCTAGGAATTACATCAGATTCTTGGGTACAAAACATAGTTACCAGAGATTACATCATCCCCTTTTCAGAGACCCCACCAGTCAGAACAAGAATCCCAGATGTTCCACTCAGTCTGCGGGATCAAGCAGCTATAGAAATCCAAAAGCTGTTAGAAAAAAAGAGTTATCCAGCCAGTCCAGGTGGACCAGATAGGATCCGGAACTTACTCCAGATTCTTTTTAGTTCCAAAGAGAACAGGGGACTGGAGGCCCATTTTAGACATCAGCAAGCTAAACGCTTTTGTAAAGAAGGAAAAGTTCCAGATGGTCATGCTTCATTTGATATTCCCTTTCCTGGGAACGGGCAATTAGATGTGCTCTTTAGATCTCAAGGATGCGTACTACCACATCCAAATGGCCAGACCTTCCAGAGATCATTTGCTTTTCCAGCTGGGGGCCCGTCACTACCAATTTCGAGCACTGCCCTTTGGTCTCATCTCAGCCCCTAGAGTGTTCACCAAATGCGTGGTAGTGGTTGCAGCTCACCTGAGGTGTCTAGGATTCTGGGTGTTTCCGTATCTGGACGACTGGCTCCTGTCCACCACAACCAGGCATCAACTCATTCATTCCAGGGATCATACGATCAGTCTCTGTTATTGGTTAGGAATAACCATAAATTTTGAAAAATCTGCCTTATTACCATCGCAGCATCTCGCCTTTATCGGAGCAGATCTAGACATCACCACCGCATTGGTCAGATTACCTCAAAAAAGAGTCATCTCTCTACGAAATTAGGTGTCCCACTTGCTAAAAGAAAAGAGAGTACCTGCCTTTCAGGTTTTAAAGCTTTAGGCACCATGGCAGCTACCCTCATAGCAGTTCCTCTGGGACGGATGCACATGTGGATACTCCAGTGGTTGCGTTTCACCTAGTGGTCTTATCAACAGCTGCCATTGTCTTTCAAGATCCTACTGACAGTCGCTTGCTGGAAGGACCTTCTCCGGTGGCTGAACAGTCACCAAGTGATGATAGGTCGACCATTTGTACTTCCCCCTCCCGTTGCCATGGTGACAACGGACGCTTCCCTGATAGGGTTGGGGGGGCTTTTTCAGGGAAGAGCTGCCCAAGGTACCTGGTCAGAGATGGAATCTCATTTGCACATCAATGTCCTGGAGTTGAGAGCAGTGCTTTTAGTGTTGCAGCACTTCCACAACTCCCTGCCTCAGGGCACGATTGCGATCCAGACGGACAACATGCCAGTGGTCTGGTACATCAACAAACAGGGGGGAACCAAGTCTTATCCCTTATGCTGAGAAGCCTTGAGAATTTGGCAGTGGGTTGTATCCACCGGGCGCTTTCTGATAGCAATGCACATCCCAGGGAAATCCAGTGTGATCGCGGACAAACTGAGCAGAGCAATTCTGTTGCAACACAAGTGGTCCCTCAAAGAAGAAGTGGCAGAAATTATTTTCTGCAGATGGGGCCAGCCTTGCTGCGACTTTTTTGCATCCCTGCTGAATGCCAAATGCAGGAGCTACTTTGCCCTGAATCATACCTCTCAACCTGGAAACATCAAAAATCTGGACAAGGGCCATGAAAAATAGGTACAAATCTGTACGCTGATTAACATCTAATTTGCATACATAATTATGTGACCCCACCCACTCCAATGGAATTGTGGGTTACCAACTTTCGAACACAAACTGAAGAACAGACAACCAAAATATGGCACCATGACCAAAGTCCCCCTGCAGCCATTCCAATGTCCCATTACCTGGCTATTTCGCCCCATTTACCATAAACACTAATGTGTGCATACTGCTTTACTTCTACAATGATTATTTGGATTTTATTTTTACATTTTGCAGCACATCAATGCACAAACACTAACAGACATCTGATAAACAAAGCAATACTGTCTCACAATAAAAATAGACTTGGCATTAAAATTTCTCTGCCCTTGAAACTCACATTAATTGAAACATCATTGAAACCTGCACCACATCCAAAGAAAATGCATCTGGCCAGTGGTGGATAAAGATTACCTTTGGGCTGTTTTCAAATCATTGGCCCCTTGCACACCTTCCTGACTTTAAGTTATATTCCTTGTATAATACAGCACACTTGTTAGACAGAGCACATTTTAAATTTATTGTTTGAATGAACATTTTTCCAGTAGGCTGTACTGTTGGCAATGAAATAAAATGCATGAACCAATAATTACAAATCTGCCCAATTCAGAACATTCCCATCATAAAAGTCTACTTCCACACCCAAACTATAAACAGAATGACAGCAGTGTAAGCCACAGGCATCTTGCACAGCGTCTCACACTTATTTTCAATTTCAGGATTTTTGGGGAGGCAAAAGGTTAAAAACCAAGGACACATTTTAAACATTGCTTGTATAATTTTGGAAAGCTACTAAAATAAAATGTTGTGTTACCACCATGCATGTTACTGGAAAGTCTTTAACCCGGAATACTATACACTACAGTCAGTGCAACATACCACTATGCTAAATCAGCAGGTTAAACAATAGGAAGGCAAACTTAATGGCTATCATTTAGTGAATTCAATTCTCACTTCTTATCATAGCTGTCAGTCTCTTAGCAGAAAAAAACTTGGACAAACAACAAAGCCAATAATGGGGGAATACAAATATTGTTGTCACCATAGCTCTCAACTCTTAGCAGAAAAAAAAATATGGGCAAAGCTGAGAAATGGTGGTGGCTACAGACTTTAGGCTCTTTTTACCCTGAACCAAAGGTACAGGATTTGAGCCTAAATACCTCTAGCCACCAGGTGTATTACATTTGGGGCATTTTCACACACACACACACACACTCACACTCATTTTCATAAGAGATAATCACTGTACTCAACAATTACAGTCACTTTATTAATTGTGCACAATAAGGACATCTGCTTGTGTTAAAAATAGACACTATCTCAGCTAGCTTCACACAAATACAAACTACTTATGCAAAGGCAGAATAATTCTAATTGCATAATTTGAACAAAGGATAACAGTTTCAATCACCTTCAACTACAATCAGCCCCTTAATCCAGCAATTTAAGACAGATTTATTGACTATCTATACCTCAGATTTCAGCTGTAATAAAATAAAACTAGTAAGAACTGACCACAGTAATTTATTTTAAGCACTTGAACAACTTTGATTGTACATCTCAGACATTTGACTGCAATCAAATTCTAAGTACTTGTACAACTGTGACTGTACATCTCTGATATTTGACTGCAATCCAAATGACTAAATAAATGCATAAATAAGTGCCACACTGTCAGAATACAGTATGTAGTCCACTGCAACTTTATGCACATCTCTGATATTTGACTGCAATCCAAATGACTAAATAAATGCATAAATAAGTGCCACACTGTCAGAATACAGTATGTAGTCCACTGCAACTTTATGCACAGACTCACACACCTCAACCTTGTAGCTCAAAAATCAAGGAGAAAACCAAAAATATAATTGTGGATGAAAGACAAAATCAGGAAGAGCTATTGTCTTTAATCAGAAACTTGCTAAAAATAACAGATTTTGCATTAGTGTGTTTTTTTCCTAAAGGCTACTAAGTCTGAAACTCAGGTGGCCATTACTTAGTAACTGCGATTCTCACTCACTTCATGAGGAACAGACCAGGCAAAAAAAAAAAATCAGAAACAATTTGCAAACTCAAGGACAAATGAAATAGTCTTCAACACCCTTTGCCCATACGCACAAATACAGACATACATATGTACATGTACACACACACACACACACATTTTTAAATAAATTAGTATACTTCAAAACTTGCTTAGAATAGCAGGCTTTATACCTGCATGCCTTTTTTGAAGGCTATAAGTCTAAAACTCAAATGTCCAGTCCATCATCATTTGAAATCCTCACTGATTCGTCAGAAACATCACAAACTTTCTGAGAAACTGATCAAAGTACGTGAAAAAAAGAACTTATGCAAAATAAGGGACAGCTAAAAGCATCAAAAGTCCCACATACATATATACACACACACACACACACACACCCTTTGTTCCTTTCCTTACCTAATAGTTCCCACTTCCCAGCAAAGTTGAAACAGCAGCGAAAAGCAAATGTCCCATTCTCTTGTTAGCAGAAGTCCCAGCAGCAGAGTCCCTCAGCAAAGCAAAGTCCCAGCAAAAATGAGCCGAAAACGGCAGTAATGCAGCACAGCAAAAGTCCCATTCTCTCTCTAGCAGCAAAGCAAACAAAATAAGAAGCAACGGAGAGTCCCTCTAGATGCAAAGCAAAGTCCCAAGAAAAACGAGCTGCAGCAGCAGATTTAAGTCCGTCGGCGTCTACCAATTCTTCTTTCAGCAGCAACAGTTTAATTCCCGCCTGCTCGCAGCCAGCCGGAAATGATGACGTGAGCTCCATGAGCTCAATTCCGACTGGCTGGTAGTGCTGACGGAGCTGACGTCATCGCGCACGTGATGACATCAGCTCCAACAGCGCAAATTTAAAAAAAATAAAAAAACAAACTGCAAAGAAATCGGAAATGAAGGGGTACCACTCGGGAATCGTGGCACCCCTCCATTTGGACCCCAAAACTCGGTAAACACCGAGTAATTCGGGACGGTTGGGAGGTCCGCCCTGAATCCTCCTCTGGGGGACAGCCCAAGGGATTCACTCGTACACGATTGGCCCTCAGGTCTCCTTTATGCCTTTCCTCCAACCCCGCTGATCCCCAGATTTTTACAGAAAGCAAAAAGCTCGGGAAGGACTGTTATTCTGATAGCCCCCTTTTGGCCTCAGCAGATATGGTTCCCCTTCCTTTATCAATATCAACTGGAAGAACCTTGGTTTCTGGACCCAGTGCCAGACCTTCTGACCCACTTGTCAGGAGTTCTTCACCCCCCTCAAACTGACAGCTTTTCTGCTCCACTTCCCAACCTAGCCAGGTCATATAATTTGTCTTCCGTGTTGCAGCATATTCTGGTCTCCTCTCATAAAGTCTCCACCATAAAACTGTATAACAGCAAATGGAAACATTTTGTTTATTGGGCCTTTCAAAATAATATTGATCCCTATGTCGCTCCTATTGATAGTGTTCTGGAGTTTCTGACTATGCTTTTTCACGAAGGTGCAGCAGCAGCCACTGTACGAGTTCAATTGGCTGCAATATCCAATTTTCACCTGGGATTCAAAGGGTCTAATCTTATCTCGCACAGAATATGTAAAGCCTTTCTGAAAGGGACTCCTCTCCTTAGGCCACCTGTCTGACAACCAGTTGCCCCCTGGAATGTAAATTTAATACTATCACAGCTTATGCTTCCCCCCTTTGAGCCCGCATCTTCTCATCCCTTGAAGTTCATTTCTTGGAAAACAATATTCTTGGTGGCTATTACCTCAGCTCGTAGAGTTTCGGAACTACAAGCTCTTTCTATCTTGCCTCTGTACCTGGTTTTCATCCCGACAGAATGTCTTTCAGGACAAATCACACCTTTCTTCCTAAGGTATGCTCCAAAGTCAATTTGAACCAATCTATTGAGCTGCCCACCTTTTTTAGACACCATTCGAATAAATTAGAATATATGTTACATAAACTTGATGTTCACAGACAACTGAGGTTTTATTTGGACAGAACAAAGGAGTTTAGGAAATCAGAACAACTCTGTTTCTCATGCGGACAATAAAAAGGGACTGCCTGTGACTAAAGTTGCATTGTCTAAGTTATCTGATTGCATAAAATATATATATTCATCAACCAAACCAACCTTTAGGGCATAGTGTGAAAGTACATTCCACCAGGGCTGTGTCTACATCTCTGGCTCATGCAGCCCGTTTGCCTTTGGATAATATTTATGCAGCTGCTACTTGGTCCAAACCTCATAAGTTTATCACTTTTTACAAAGTGGACAGGTCTTCCAGAGACAGGGCTTCCTTTGGTTCCACTGTTCTCAAGAATGTACTCCCGTGAGCCACCCAGGATTAGGGTGCTTGGGACGCTACCCACGTGTAAGAACAAATGGCGAGATTGAACAACTTCACATAAAGAAGTTATGTTCTTACCATAATGTTCCATGTGAGTTTTTCATCTCGCCTTTGTTCTTACACTCCCTCCCACCTTCCCCCTCCAGGTTCTTGAAGAACGGGTATGACTGGTGGTCTGGTTGGTTTAACTAGTTTCCTTTACTCCAGCCAGAGTATTTCTTGGCAAATTGTAAATATATGTATACATGTGTATATGTTTGGTATATTAGTATGTTTAGTGATATTTTTTCTCGTTAGATTCAGCAAACTAGATCTGAGGTTAGTCAGAGAGCATCATGGGATAGGGACTGCGCCTCGAGCTACTCAGAGATTTTGAGCTTGGAAAGCGGCCAGCTCAGAGCCGATGGATCGGCTCCGTACCCACGTGTAAGAACAAAGGCGAGATGAACAACTCACATGGAATGTTATGGTAAGAACATAACTTCTTTTTTTGTGAACAATAACAGCTATTAAAACTGTACATATAGCAATGTTATCAGTAAGAAGTATTATTTAAAGCGATAGCACACTGTCTTTTCCCTGAATGCTGTAATTTAGTATAATGCACAACCCCCGCCCAAATTATATTTTTGTAAACTTTTACAAACAAATGTTCACATTTTGAAAACTGTACAACCTAGACAAAGATTGTTCGAATAATTTTGATAACCAGACATAAGCCTTCACATGACATCAATAAATTCCTCTTCAAGTGCATGTTAATTATTGAGATAGTTATAGAAATATGAAAGCATATGTTTAATTGCATAATCAACAAAACAAATAATACTGGATATCTCTCAAGATGTGCAACTCAGTGCAAATATTAAAAACAGATGTTCATCGTGCATACAGCTGCAGTCATAACAGATGGGTTCTCCTGCCGTCAGGCGGGTCCTCGGTCGGCCGAATTCCAAAGTCTAGGTCTGGCGTCGGTTGTCGTCGCTTCTTCCCTGACGTCAGTGCGCCAGGGATATAAAAGAACCAGCTGACACCATTTTCTTCAGTCTTTCTTGCCGCGCGGTGCCCGGAGCAGAAGCAGTTCGCAAGTGCCGGTCGGCCAGCTCCTGAAATTACGAAAATTTTGCAACCGAAGTCTTCTTGAAAGCTAAGTACCCCATTGGGGAAACTTTTCTTGCCTCAGACCGATGTCAGACAAAGTTAATAATTGCATTTCTTGTGGGAAGCAAATACCGCATAAGGATTTTCATTCCCTCTGCATTCCTTGCTTAGGCCCAGACCACGACGTCTCGGTCCGTCGTTTTTGTGCTACTTTCAACAAACGCACCATTAAGCGTCGGGCGGAGTTCGCCCAGCACTATTTTGGCAGAAAATTTAACTATATTATGTCGTCGGATACTCCGACTCCAGTTTTGTCTAAAAAACGTAAAGATAAGGACCGACACACGAGGTCCGCGGCCTCTACCGACACCACGCCAAAGCCGACTGCAGGTGGTCCGGTTCTCAGCGAGGCGCCTACACAGCTCCTGCCTACTGACGACACTTCATTGGCGGTGTCTTCTGTGCACGAGGTCGCAGGCTCCTCTGCCCACACCCCGACTACAGATACCGAAGCCACTCTTGGTGGTGAATCTCAAAATGTAGACAGGTCTGCCTCCTCTCAAGGTGTCTTCAGACCTTCATCTTCTTTTTCTATCAAGGCTTTCACTAAGTCTAAAGCAGCCATGCATTCTAAGAAACAAACTCCACAGGGCCCTTCTCCAGGTCCCATGCCTAAAAAACAGATGCTTAAAATGGCTGAGGATTTGAGTACTCTTATCAGGGGTTCTCAACCCCCCCCCCGGACAAAAGGCCCAGAGTGGAGGAAGAATCCCCCTCCTCTGACCAGGCTTCCATTATTTCAGATCACTCTGATGAACAGGAACATTCTTACTCCCCTTTTGAAGATTCTGATGCTGAGGAGTCCATTCCCTCTGTCTCCCCCCCAGAGGATTTCTCATTTGGGGAAACCTTGCATACCTTAAGGGAACACTTCCACTGGGAAGGCCAAGAGTACTCAGATTCCAAGAAAAGGCTTAGGGATTTTCTCTTGCTACCCCAGCACAGGCCTCTGGCTATACCTCCTGTCTTAGACATACTAGATGATGTGTACTCGGAGGCCTGCCTTAACCCAGATTCTATACCTCCAGCCCCAGTCAAGCCTGACAGGTACTACCGGGTTCCTGACTCACACCAATTTTTATACAAAAGCCATGCGGCTGACCCAGAAACTATCTCACAGGGCCCCAAGGGAATTAAGGCCTCCTCTGCTAAAAACCCATTACCTTCCGAGAGAGATTCCAGATCCTTAGAAAGGTGGGGAAAAAAGATATACACCTCAGCCACCTTAACCATGAGGGCATTAAACTGCCAGTTCCATTTGCTAAAGTACCAACAGTTTCTGTTATCACAGTTGAGAAGTAAAATATCACAACCTGAACAACCAGACTTGAAGGAGTTGCAGGATTTGATGCATAGTGCAGAACAAGTGGGTAAACATACCTTGCAATGTGGTTTTGATGCTCTAGAGGCCTCATGTAGAGCTGCTGTAACAAGATCAGTCATACGTAGACATGCCTGGCTCAAGGAGCAAACCTTACCAGATCATGTAAAAGCTAAATTACTAGATGCCCCTCTACAAAATGATGTATTATTTGGTGTTAAAGCTGAGGAGGTATTAAAGAAAATGAAGGAAAAGGCTAAATCAATGCAAACAGTGAAGGATTTTCTACAGGTACAACCTCCACGTTTCAGTAGAAATTGTCCTTCCAAAAATTGGTCCTTTCCAGCCATGGACAGACCCCAAAGAGGTAGATACAGGCGCCCGAGGGGCAGAGGGCAATCTCAAGGATCGTTTAGAGGCAGACAATGGCAAGCTCCTACACAAAGAGGTGGTGAGGATAGTTCGCAGCCATTCAGAAAGCAAGCCCAATGACTTTCCCGTTTGCATGCCAAGCAAGGCTCAAATGGCAGTACCCTTAGGTGGGGAACTGGCATTATTTTCAAAAAATTGGCATATTGTCACAAAAGACAAATGGATCCTGGACATTATAAACAGAGGCTACAGATTCCATTTTCACACCCTTCCAAAAATGAGAGGCATGCCAAACCTGCCACACAATCAAAGGGCAGAGGCACAAAGACAAATTTCAGATCTCTTGGACATGAAAGCTATTCAAGAGGTACCTACTCACGAACAAGGTCAAGGTTTTTATTCCAGACTATTCCTAGTACCAAGGAAGGGAAAAGATTGGAGACCTATTTTGGACCTATCCATCCTAAACACATTTTTACTCGTACCAAAATTCAGGATGCTCACATTACAGCAGCTTCTTCCCATGCTGGGCAAGGAGTCTTGGCTGGTAACATTGGACCTCAAGGAGGCATACCTGCATGTCCCAATCAGACAAAATTGCAGAAGATACCTCAGATTTCTTGCAGGTTCAACCCATTATCAATTCTCTGCATTGCCCTTTGGCTTATCTACTGCGCCCAAAGTATTTACGAAATGCCTGGCATCAGTAATTGCCTACTGCAGACTTCAAGGGATACAAATATACCCATATTTGGATGACTGCCTGATCCAAGTGGACAGCAAGCACATACTTCTGAAACATCTGGCTTTTGTAATAATGTTGTTGAATTCTCTAGGATACACAGTCAACAAAAATAAATCAAGGCTAATACCCTCTCAGAAAATAATTTTCCTGGGTGCCAACTTGGACACAAACACCCTGATGGCCTACCTCACACCAGAGAAGCAGGGGCAACTAACTCAATACTTCAGAACACTAGCAAATTTCACCAGGCTGACTGCAAGGAAAATCCTGCAGGCTCTGGGATTCATGGCATCTTGCATCCTACTAATTCCATGTGCAAAGCTGCATATGAGGAAACTTCAATGGTACCTGAAAAACCTATGGTCTCAACACAGCCACAGTTTGGAAACAATAATACCACTAATTCCATGTCTTCAAAAGGAATTTCTGTGGTGGGCTCAAGCATGCCAAACAAACACAGGTCTCCCATTCTGCAAGCCTCAAGCAAATCAAGTCATCACAACAGATGCCTCGGACTGTGCCTGGGGGGCGCACATGACAGATCGGTGCATTCAGGGCAAATGGTCCCAAAAAGAAAAGCACCTTCACATCAATCAAAAGGAAATGCTAGCAGTAATAAATGCTATTATAGCTTTCAAAGACCTTCTGCATCCAGGTCAACTATTGATAAGGACAGACAACACCACAGTAATGTGGTACATAAACAAACAGGGAGGAACCCATTCATACCCCCTATGCAGGCTGGCCATGTCACTTTGGAACATGGCTCTGGAATTACAAATCGAACTTCAAGCACAGTACTTGCCAGGTAAGGAAAACACGCTGGCAGACGACCTAAGCAGAAATATGACAGATCCACACGAATGGAAGTTGCATCCTCAAGTTTTTACAGAGATAATTCAAGCATGGGGAAGGTCAGACATAGATCTCTTTGCCGCCCACAAAAATCACCAATTGACAAAATTCTGCTCAAGGACTTTTCATCCACAGGCCTGGAGAGTGGACGCTGTCTCTTTCAGTTGGACAACCATGACAGTTTATGCCTTTCCACCTCTTCCTCTGCTGCCCAAAGTTCTATTAAAAACCAGAGCAGACAGACCAAAGATGATTCTCATTGCTCCAGACTGGCCAAGACAGCACTGGTACCCACTCCTGAGGAGCCTGACGCATTCCCCTCCATGGACCCTACCTCTAATGCCTCTTCTTCTGACTCAGCATAGCTTCAAAACTCTTCACAGTCAGCTGAAAACACTCAATCTAGCCGCATGGAAGATTCCTTAACATCACAACACACCCTACTCTCCAAGGAGGTGCAGGATGTCATTTTGGAGGACAGAAGGCTGTCTACTAGAAAAGCTTACTCCGCAAAATGGAAACGGTTTTGTGCCTAGAATGAGAAAAAGGGCCAGAATCCTGGAAAACTGAATTTACCTCAAATATTACAGTATCTAGCTGAGCTGCTAAGCAGTGGACTTTCATTCTCCTGCAACGCAGAATACAACACTGATCCACCTTTATTCTCTCACCCCCTCTTAAGACAGTTCCTCAGAGGGGCTAAGAATATAAAACCCCCAAGGAAACAACCAATACCTGCTTGGGATCTCAATTTCATTCTAGAAAAGCTGACCTTGCCTCCTTTTGAGCCAGCTGCCTCAACAGATTTGCAATATTTGTCCTGGAAAACAGCTTTCCTTCTGGCTATCACCTCAGCTCGTAGGGTATCGGAACTACAAGCCCTCATGGCTGTGCAGCCTTTTATCATCTTCCATCAGGACAGAGTTTCCTTACGAACCAACCCATCCTTTATGCCAAAGGTGGTATCCAGGGTAGCTTTGAATCAGGCTATACGCTTACCTACCTTCTACCCTAATCCTCAAAACAAAGGGGAGAGACTACTACATTCCTTGGACATCCACAGACAGCTGCGTTATTTGGACAGAACAAAGCCTTTCAGAAAATCAGAACAGCTCTTTGTGTCCTTTGCTATAGGAGCTCAAGGGAAGCCAATTTCCAAACAGACAATCTCAAAATGGATAGCCCACTGCATACGCTTTTGTTACTCTTTTCATGGTAAAACTGTACCTGCAGGCATCAGATCTCACTCCACAAGGGCCACAGCTACCTCTGCAGATTTCCTCAGAGGAGTTCCTACCAAAGATATCTTGGAAGCAGCCACTTGGAGTTCTGTGCATACCTTCTCCAAGCACTACCACCTGCCATTATACTCCAAAACTAGAGCAGGCTTTGCCACTGCAGTCTTGCAGGGCATTCTGGCTCCTCCTAGTTCCACCTAGTGCCTACCCACCCCTTTCTTAGCTTTGGGATTCTACCCATCTGTTATGACTGCAGCTGTATGCACGATGAACATAGTACAGTTTTGTACCTACCATAAATGTAGATGTTAGAGTGCTTATACAGCTGCAGTCCAGGTTTCCCTCCCCTCTTGGGACAGGCCTATTGGCTAACACCTCCTCATACAACCTGATTGGGGTATTCTTTTATGGTGTATTTGCTTGCAATTACTGTATTTTGATTATTTTGCATTGCTTTATTACACAAATTTATGTATTGCCTTCCTTCTGGGGGCACCTGACATCTGGGGCAAGAAAAACTGAAGAAAATGGCGTTGGCTGGTTCTTTTATACCCCTGGCGCACTGACGTCAGGGAAGAAGCGACGACGACCGACGCCGGACCTAGACTTTGGAATTCGGCCAACCGAGGACCCGCCTGACGGCAGGAGAACCCATCTGTTATGACTGCAGCTGTATAAGCACTCGAACATCTACATTTATGGTAGGTACAAAACTGTACTTTTTCTTCAACATCTAAAATTTCACTTAATGTCATGCAACAGTTTGTAGTTCACTTGTTTTTGAAGCATTAAGTAATATAGAAATATTACTTATTTTTATAATTACTAGCAAACAACTAAAAATATTTCCAGTATAGTGTGATATAAACCAGAATTTTCAGTGAGTTGTCCTTTCTCCCACATTGATATTTCACACCATATACCCCAATAACATGCAGGTCTCAGTTATGAACACATTACTATAAATAAGTGTCAGTGATTAGTTTCCCCACTATATTTCATCCTAGGCTAACAGTTTTAGTGTTTTGTTAATAACTCCTTGCCCTTTCTAATACTGCATATTATTAGCTGGTAAGACATTTAGTTAAAGAACCAGACCCAAAAAAGTTCTGGATGCCATAAGACAGTATGGGAGTCAACTGGAAGCATACACAATGACATTTTTGGCTTGAATACAAAAAAAAATGCATCATCATCCCCTTTTGAGAGAGAGAGAGAGAGATGTCCCCACAAATTATTACATTAATAACATTCTAAGCACGCAGTCAGTCATGAGGGATTTGGGCACCCAGATTGATAGCAGCCTGACTTTTGACCAGCATGGCTTCCATTGTACGGAAAGCTTTCTACATGGCTCACCTCATAACCAGAGACAAAGAGGTCATAACATCCCTGTATTCTTCCCTTATAAGGCCCATTATTGAGTACAACCCCCTAATTGGCATGAACCTTGCAAAGCACATGCAGCTGCTGGGGAGACCACAGAAGTTCCACACCAGGAGAATCCAGAAACTCAAAAATCTACCATACACAGATGGGCTAAAAGCCCTATCCCACTACTGTTTCATACAGACTCCTTAGAGGTGATCTCTATCTGGCATACAAGGCAATCTTGGAGCCCGCCTTGATGGAACTGCTGCATATCTGCAAGTCGAGCTCCACTCGAGTAACCCACACACGCAGCCACAACCTGGTCTGTGATATCAATAGGACTTGCTGGCAGGACAGATTTGTGTCCCAGATATTCTCCCATCTATGGAATGGACTCCCTCTCCACATCAAGCAGAGTACCTCTTTACCCCCTTTTAAGCTCAGTCTGGATAACTACATGGGAAATAGAAAATACATCCCTGGGATTCCAGCCATGTCCCTGCTGGACAGGGGCATCAGGTGCTGATTTGTCTATGCATAGGCTAAACTCTTCGCTAGGCTTATAATGGCCTCAGGGCCAATAGCCTAGTCACTTCCTGTGATCCTACAATCCTATGATTAAGTTAAGTGTGCCTATCTTTTAAAATACATTTAATATTAATGGATTCATTAAAACTTGGATGCCTATTTGCTTCCAGCCGTAATTGCCATTTAATATATGCAGTTTTTAAATTTTCCAAATCACAACCTCTGCCTTCAAAATTCTCTTCAATGTGTTCAAATACACAAAATAAAAAAAACTTGTTAAAGAAACCAAGTAATAGTATGCATATTATATAAAGCACTATAATTGTCTTTTGCCTTGATGGCATAATGGCACATATGTATGTTCCTTAATATACTCTAAAAGCTTTCTTTTCATTTCTCCTTAAAAAAAAAAAAAAAAAAAAACCTTGGCAGGAAGTACATAAAGCCCAGTAAGCTGCTCATTTGGTGAAACAATTAGATCTTTCATTGATGGTTATAGTTGTCATGCAATTCAAAACTCGTTACAGGTGTTTTAGAAATAAATTAATACAATTTACTGAAACCACATCCATGCATTCCCAAAGATTTATTTGAACCTGACTCAAACATTTTATTGGCCTATGATGATTCTAACTGGTCCTTCATGTTTTGATCTCTGTTACCAGTGAACAATGTTTGGTGTCCTGGCCTTTTTTAGCCAAGTCTAGGTAGTCCAGGATAATTTTCCAGTTGTCCTTTAAAACGTTTTTAGCATTACTATCCAAACTGTATTTAACAGGGAACACTAAGGCAGAATTACCCTTTGGTTTTTCATACATTGAATCCGTAATTTCAGTAGATTTATTAACTGTATTGTCTTTACATAGAATGGAATTTAATTTACCTTCCCTGTCTTGTCTTACTTCATTTACTATTCCCATAACAAAGGACCTGTTATAAACCCTATCAGTGAATAATTCAACCAAATTTCTAATCTGTTTATTTAGTATCAAATTATCCGAATTAAGTTTTGATAATCTAATGGCTTGTCCTTTTAATGACATTTTTCTTAATGTGCAATGGATGCATCCTAGAATAATGTATAATTATAAGTAGTAGTCCATATGTGTGAAATCATTTTTATTTTTTTGCGCATTCTTTTGTCAAGCAAAAATGAACTAGTCTTTTTGAAATCCTTTTCAGATGGGATTGGAACTGCAAGTGTAGATTTTATCAGCTCAGAGCAGTCAACCAACGTGTGTGTGTGTCTGTGTGTCTTTGTGTGTGTGTGTATGTCAACAAAGGGCCATTGACCTGCCATGTCAGTTGCATCTTACACGTTACATATAGATCTTAACCACTGAGCTTCTGTACTTTGATGTACAGGACATCTAGTAGAAACTGAAAAACAATCTAAAAAACTAACTGTTGGGAGAGGATGTGCCAGATGTATATAATGTGTAGGGTAGGGCACTTGTAGTATAACTTGGCATTGCCAGTGACCATGAAAACTGTGCCCTTTCTGTATCATTTTCTTACTTTCACTTTTATTGAAGTACTTTAGTTGACGTATGCCTTCTTGGGATGGACTAAGTTGTTTTGCTGCATTCTCTGTACCTACAGCCACTGCCTGGCTATCTTTTATTTCAGTGGGCTTTATTTTAGCTGCACACAAGGCTACTATCATCTGCTTCATATACACATCTTAGCTATAACATATGATATTCCTTTGGTTTTGTACTTCTTAATCAGCTGTGATGGTCACATTTCCTGTACTTCACATTTCTGCCTGTGTCCTAACTACTCTGACAGGAAAGTAAAATAACTGCTTTGAAAGATATTTTGCTATATATTTACATTGTGTCTGCAATGGTATACACACTTTTGTTTTATAGGCTATACATATTAATCTACGTGGTCCTACTGCTGACACCAATTTATTTGCATTAGTAATAGCCAGGGGCTATGAGCTTTAACTCTTACATTCCTTCCATCAGCTTTTTTGCAATATGGAGTAGAAATACGGTATTTGAATCTCTGTACTGCTTTCCATTAATATTCAATGGACAATTGGCGTTAAGGAAGTATGTCAAATGTTCACTGTTGCCTTGGATATAATGGTGAACTTGCCATACCCAAGTAAGATTTACACTCTACAGCTACAGATTACAGTTATAATTGCTAGTTTATCTGGATTTCACCTTCCTCACACTGTGTCTTTTAGTATTATCTTGCCAATCTTGACCAATGTTATTTTGCACAAAATTTTCCAGAGTGGGGTAAATGGTTATTCCCCTGCACTTCATTTCCCATGTCATAACAAATGAAAAAAAATGGCAACTGCATAAACCCTAAATTAATAATTAAAACAATAACCACATGTAGTTAAATTTAAATAATAAAAATCTTTACTTGGAATAAGTAAAAGCTTTCACTTTACACAAACGATACAGAACTTGCACAATTAACTGAAAATAAAACATCTGAAGTTGTTAATCTTCTTCCATTCCTCACTGATGGGTATGGTTCCGAACCCTCAAAACCGAGTCGGCCAAATACCAAGCTAGCTTGCACCAAACTCTCGAGCCACGCTACTACCCACAATGCCCTTCATCCCATGCCTCAGATCTCGTTTGCCGCACAGCCATATAGCAGCTTTTTCACCGAGCTCTCCAGCTAAGTAGTTTTAAATTATTCAGACTTGTATTTCTTCAAAAAAAATTCTTATGTCTTTTTATAGTCTAGCTCTAACCACAGGTATTCCTTTTCTTACCATTGTTGGTATTTTCTTGCCTTTTTCCTTACTTTTACCACCCTCATGGTAACACTTCATACCATTGCTGGTAGTCTGCCTCTTTTCTCCTTCCTTTCTCTGTTTGAGCGAGTGTTCGTATTTCTGAGAAAAGGGTACTTCAGGTTTTAAACATTGCACGTTGTGCAGTGGTAAATTACTTAACAGTGACTTGCATTTTAAATGCGTTTATTGTTTGGGCATCTCGCATCTTTCTGCGACTCCCCCTTGTGATATTTGTGTGGATTTTAGTCAATGGATGTTGATTGAACGGCACAACAAGTTGATTTTGAAAGGATTGCTTTCCTCTCCTTTCTCTGAGGCTATTTCTGTGGAGGTCTCAACCCCTCCAGGCAAGGATAAGAAGCACCCTCGCTCAGACCCTTCTTCACCGGCTGGTGATAGGGGCAAAATCATCAATCTAAGACTGGTAGATCTTCCTCAGAGCATTGACTCGCTGTCTCGGTGCCACCGATTTCGGCACCTAGCACATTTTCTGGGAAGTCTGAATTGTCGGTGCTGGGCTCGGCACCAACTACTGAACCGATGGTTTCTTCAGTTTCCACCAGTCTGGTTCAGTACACTTTGGCACCAACCTCGCCTTTACAGGCTCCAGCTCCGACAACCTCGGTTCTGATCTTGACTATTACCCCAATTGTGACTTTGGCTCTGAGTTCCCTCTCGGTGCCGACTTTACTGTTTATGCAATTCAAATCAGAATCCTCAGCTCCATTGAGTTCATTACCACGGACCAGATATTCGTCTTCTGTGGACCCGTTTGCTGGGTAACACTACAGTCCTTTTCTGGACCGGTATGAATCCCCTTCTGGGATATCGATTAGGTCTGCCAGGAGCGTGTCCAAAATAGACATTGTTCATCTTGTGGATCAGGTATTGACTGCAAGAGGAATCTCCAGGCCCTGTTCCGCTCCGGGTGTTGGGATTTTTCCTCCTATGACTCTTTCTTATTCTCCTGAGGGGCATCTTTCAGTCACAAGGCCCCCTTGCCCATTGCTTTCAATGGGACCCCTTCCTTCGGCACCGACTGCTTTGATGCCTGAAGCATCTAAGTCCTGGTGGGCTTCAGTTCCGACAACAGCTCATCTTACTCAACCCCTTGCTTCGGGGGTGGAATATTCATTCGGTCCCGGCCCTGACACCAACACCTTTCTCAGTTCCCATCTCAGATCCGAGAGTTATTTCCACACTGAACCCTTCTCAAATGTCAGTCTTGGAGGTGGGCCATTCGGAGTGGGGTGTGACCACGGTTCCAATTCAGTCCTCTTCAGTTCCGGGCTCCCATCCCTCTTCGGGTGGGCCCACCTTCCGGATTATGGAGAGGGCACTGGCGGCTAACAATCCTCCTCCTTCAGCTTCGCCTTTGGTTCCCCCTCTTACTCGGCCATCGTCAGCTCTTTGCAGGGGACCACTAATCCAAAGCACCCCCCTTTCAGAGGCTTCTTCGGATATTCCCACCAAAGAGCTCCTTCGGAAGAGGGTGTGCAAAAGAAAACACATGGACTCACCTGAAGAGTCCCTTACTGAGGATACGGATTACGATAATGTGGAAGGTTCCCCTAGATCACCCCTTGACGATGTTTCCTTTGGGGACATCTTGGAGATTTTGAGTCAGCGGGGTGACTGGAAATCTTCCACCCCTTCTCCAGAGGAATCCATATTCTTACAAGCTTTCTGTTCCCAGCCCACTACATCCTGGGTGACCCCTTCTGCAAATGAGTTGGTCGACTTCATCGTGCAGCGAGCGTGGAAGAGTTCGGATTCAGTAGAAGCTATCCCCTGGAGATCAGGCAAAGTACTTTCTCCTCCAGAAGATCAACCCCATTGGTCGAAAGGCTTGCCAGTAGATGCTGTGGTGTTGGCAGTGGCCAGAAAGAAGGACTTGGCAGAAGAGTCCAGCTGTTCATCCTCCCAACAGGGAGTCCTGGGCAGTGGACAGGCTAGGGAAGCGAGTCTTTGCTGCAGCAATCTTTGCCATGCATTCGCTGAATTTCTTGACACACTTTACGATACTCCAGAGAGACCTTATTTCTGAACTCTCTGGTAGCCTCGCGGGTCAAGTGTCGGATGGAGCATGTGACAAAGTGGCCTCCCAACTTGCCACCCTTGAAGAGATTTCGAATTCCTCCATGAGGTTGCTCTCCCACGCAACCGAAGAAGCAGCTAGAGCAGCAGGTGCTGGCATGGTTGTTCGATGTCATGCCTGGATGCGCATTTCTGTCTGTCATTTTAGGACATTTTTCCTATTAGGAGGATAAAACTTCAATATTTGAAGATATAGAGTTTTTTTTGTGCTAGTATTAAATTAATAGGTTTTGGGAGGTATTTTTTGAGAGATTTCAATAAAAGAAAAAGTTTTGTAAGATGTGACATAGGCTCAAATGGATATGGCAAGAAACAACTATATAAAAGTTCAACCTGCTAAACAGTGTTTGCATATAACACAAAAGCTGGAACTAAACATTTAATAAAAAAGGTATTACACACAAAAGATGGCCTTAATAACTTTTTAATACATTGCTGCTTTATGTAATGTCTTTAAATGTCAATGGTCTCACAGATAAATACAAAAAAGAAATAATAGTGAACTATATTAAAAAAGTGCAAATAGCCATGTTACAGGAGACATACGTGGAATGAATTGAACATGTGCATTTGATAAAGAAAGGTTTTCAGGATGGTTATTCAGCAGAATATATGGGACAAAGGAAAAGAAGAATACTTATATTAATTATAGGATGAGCTCCAAAAGTGATAGAGGAGGATAAAAAAGATAATAATGGTATATTTCTAGTGCTAGGGGGCTACTAGCAAGGGAGGTGGATTACACTGGCATGTATTTATATTCCACTTAAAACTGACATAATGGAGCTTAAGAAAATTCTGGGAGAAATAATCAGTTTTCAGCAAGGAATATTACTTATAGATGGGGATTGGAGTTTGATTTGCTGCAGTGTGTCTGGGCAGCCCGAAAGGGAAAGTATAACAAAGAAGGGTAGAGTTTTGAAGAAATTTATGGAAGTATTTGGCATAGAATATGTAAATTCAGTAATAGGAGTTTGGAGTGAATTTACATATTATTCTCGAAGTTATAAAAACTGGGCTAGGCTAGAGAGAATGTACATTTCACAGGAACATGTGACTTAATTGAAGGTCTTGATATGCATCCAATAACTATTCCAGACCATGCCCCAATAATAACTAAAATAAAAGCACAGAGTAATGAAATAAAAGTGAGACATTCTTGCTTTCCCATCTATCTGTTGAAAAGAGAGGAATTTAAGAAATGGGCAATGGAGATTATTCAGAAGCTATTTGAGGGGATAGAAATTACTTCTGAAAATATAGCTAGGGAGTGGGATAAAATTAAGGTGCAGTTTAAAAATAGGGTGAAAATAAAAGAAAGGGAGTTATGGTTAAGAAGCAAAAATAATTATTTAGAGAGACTGACAAAGTCCTACAGCATAGGAGGAATCTCTCAGAACAAGAAGAGGATCAACTGCAAAATGCTAAGCAGAAAATAAGGGATTATCTCAATAACATACATGAGTTTAAGCAACTGTTTTTTGACAATAACACTAGAGCACAAAAACTTTTAGCACAGCAACTCGGGCAGCAGAAAGTAGAAAGGGCTGTTGCAGAGCTTAGGAAGCGTATAACAAGGAAGGTAACAAGATATACGGTAGAGGTAGTAAAGATGTTTCAGATATTTTATGAAAGGCTATATAAAAAAGAGAAATATGGAAATCAAGAAAAGATGCAAATGGAAATGTTTGTGGAAGAATTAAATATGCCAAGGTTAGAGGTACATGAGGTTCAATTACCAAGTGTTAGGGTAGGAGGAGATGAGATAAAAATTGTGATGTATAACCAATCTACAGGAAAGACACAGGAATAGATGGTATTCCTGTGGAAGTTTGGAAGCTAGGAGGGAAAATTTTTGTTAAAGATCTTGAAGGATTTATTTAACAGTATTGTAAGAGGAGAAGTACCAACATCCTGGAAAAAAGCTGTGGTAGCTGTAATACCCTAAGAGTGTAAAGATCCATTAGATCCAGCTTTATTCAGGCCCAATAATGGCTAAAAGAATGGTAAAAGTAATGCCAAAATTGATAGATATGGATCAGTGTGGTTTTGTGAAGGAGGCAAACATTTGACAACATTAACTGAACATGATGATCCAGAGGAAGCAGAATGTAAAAAAATACCATTGTTGTTGTTGAGTCTTGATGCAGAGAAACATTTAAATGGAAGCAACTCACCCGCTTTATGAGCGGGGCAATGGAAGCATTTGCATTTCCTGAAAAAAATATAATGTTGATTAGGAGAATATATGAAGGATCGGAGGTGAAAATTAAAATGTGTGGGGTCCTCTCTGATAATTTCTACTTGAGCAGAGGAACCAGGCAGGTGTGTCCTCTTTCCCCTTTATTATTTGCATTATATTTAGAACCACTGGCAAAGAAAACATGGGACTCAGAAATTCAAGGATATAATTGGTATGGTAGTCAAGAAAAGCTGGCTGTATTTGCAGATTATACTATTTTATACCTGACCAAACCAAAAAGAGAAATTACAGTGTTGTGGAACACATTTTTAAACACATTTATTGAATTATCACTAGTGACACAGGCAAATTTACGTTTATACAAAAATAATCAAATTATATTAAATTAACAGACATTATACTTCATATATATTGCTGTATATCATATAAACTAAGCAACATTGCACAAATTATTCAATTCTTGCCCCTTTTTTAAACAAGAAACATCTTTATTAAACCATTACTTATGACGTAAGCAATCATACATTTATATAAATTAAAATGAACCACACCGACACAATCCTAGTTGTAAGCATTTTACATCATAAAACATACTGACACGCTCCCAGTTGTAAACATTATATATCACTTATCTACCCAATCATTTTCAGTCAAACATTACATAGCTCATTTAAGTCCTGCCTTCTTTTAAACCTCATTCCTCCCCTGTATGTATGTAGAATTCAAAATGTAGTTCTGGAGATAGACAAGAAGTCTAATACAGAATGCTATATAAATAATAATAAAAAAACTCTACATACAGCATTACACATGCAGAATTTGGCAGACAGAATCCTAATCACACAATTCTGATAGAATTCTAAACAAAAAATGTAAAATATAAAGTTCTACTGACAAAACCCATAAAGCAGAATTCTACAGATGAAATTAAAAAATATAATTTTAAAAATATACAGGTAGAATGTTAGACATAAACACCTATAATAAGTGTATATATGGAACTGTAAGTATATAATTCAACAGACAAAATTCTGCAGATGGAATTTTATAGGTAGACTTCAAAACAGAATTCAACATACAGAATTCGAAATGCAGTTTTGCTGACCAAATTCTACAGCTGGAATTTATTAACACAGTTGATTTCTAAATACAGCATTTTGTAGACAGAATGCTACAAATTCAATTCTATAGACAGAATTTAGAACACAATGTTACAGAAGGAATTTTAAAATTAAAATCCATGTTAAGCAAATCGTTTTGCAGATTAATGTGAAACAGAAAATTATGTAAAAATATAAACATGGAATTGAACAGAGTATTCTAAATGTAGAATTTTACACATAAAGGTTTCTAGACAGAGAAACATCTAAACGCAATTACAAATAAAGTTATGCATATAGAATTCTACAGGTGAAATTATACTGATCATCATCTGCTTGTGGAATTCAAGAAATAGAATGCTTTCTGCAGCATTTAGTGTTTTATATTCTAAACATATAACTCTGCAGACAGAATTTTACTTATTTAATTCTTTAGGTGTAAATCTACAGATAAAATAATACACCTTTGTCAGATAGAAATGAAGATCTAATAGAGTATTCTAACAACAAAATTCTACAGATGGAATTAAATAAAAATGTATAAATTTAGTGTGATTAGGATTCTGTCTGCAAATTTCTGCATGCAGAATGCTAGTTGTAGAGGTTTTTAATTATTTATATAGCGTTCTGTATTAGACTTCTAGTCTATCTCGGGAACTATATTTTGAATTTTATCAGCAGAATTCTATTTGTACCTTTCCATTCCTTGATTTCTAAATGTAGACTTCTGTCAGTATAATGACTTGCTTAGAATTCTGTCTGAAGAATGTTGCACTAAAAAGAGCATTCTAACTACAGAATTTTCAGAATGAATTCCAGTTATAAAATTCTACATGTGGAATTCTGAATGCAGAAGTCTAGCAGAAGAATGGAAAATTCTAAATACATAATTTTGTGGAAAACAAATCTGCGGTCAGAAGTTGTTTACAAGTGACATTCTAAACACAGAAATGCAGAGATACAATTCAAAACACAGAATTCTGCATATAGAATTCTTTAGACAAAATTCCAAACAGAATCATACAGTCAGAAGTATAAACATAGAATTACGTGAACAAGATTTTACAGAAATAATTCAAAACCTGAATTTTGCAGACAAAATCACACTGATAGAATCAGATGGAAAGTGCTAAAAAAGAATTCAAAACAATAACATTTCAGATGAAGTTCTATGGATGACAATCTAGATATAAAATTCCACAGCTAGAATATTTATCACAGTGTCCTACAGATAGAATTCAAACACAGGATCCACCAGATGAAATTTAAACACAGAATTTTAGCAATAAAATTCTAAACAGAACATTCTACTGATACTATTATAAATACACAGTTCTACAGATAAAATTCTGAATACAGAATTCAAAAATATATTTTCAAACACAGAATCCCCTAGACAGAATTCTACAGGTATAAGTCTAAACCCAGAATTAAATGGATATAATTCTAAACATTAAGTTATACACACACACACACACACACACACTCACTCACAGAACTGTATACAAAATTTTGCAAATATAAAAATGATGGTTGAATTCTTTAGTCATAAGTCTACTAAAAGAATTTAGGTTAATATTTAACAAATAGAATTCTAAGCACAAAATTCTACTGATTCCTCAGATCAAATTTTGCAGATAAAATTAAAAAAAAAAAAATAATTATGCAGAGAGGGTACTACGTATAAAATTCTGCAGGTGTATATCACTTCATTGAAAGCTTAATTCCGCAAATGCCTATTCCTCAAACTCTGTCGAACACCCTTTCTTACATCACTTACTTCATCAAAAACTTTTTCCTAGAGAATGAAACTACTTGGGCACCAGAACAATTATAACAAACAACACATTGTTTTAAACTCATCTAGGTGGGAGCTTCACCACCCACACCCCCAACATGGGGGCTGTATCCACCACCCCCAATTATATATACCAACTCCGAGATCACACTACATTGCGTAAACGGGCAAATTTGTAATGATAGTCAACTAAGTCCCTTCCCTAGGAAAAAGTTTTGATGATGTAAATGTTCGATAAAAGGGTGTTTGACAATTAGGGTTCGATGAATAGGCATTCGTGGAATTAAGCTTTCAACGAAGTAATAGGAACCCAAATTCTGTAGATGGAATTCTACAGACAAAATACCAAGATGGAAATGTGTAGCTTGAATTTTAAATCTAGAATTCTTAAAGCAGATTCTACAGCTAGATTAAAATTCTAAACACAGATTGTTGGATGTAGAGTTCTAAACAGAATTCTACAGAGATGATGTTAAAGAAGCCTTTTAAAGATAGAATTCAAATACAACATTCTACATACTTTCTCTCTGTATGTACTGAATTTTGAAAAGAAGGAACAATACCAAAGTGTGTCAGAAAGCCCTGCTATAGAAGTATCTGCACTCACTATTTAGACTACAAATTTCCAGAAAGAACTGTGCATAACTGTTTACCTTGATTTATGTTACTACCCAAGCTGAAGAAAATTATCTTTTATTTTGTGTCTTATAAATAAACTTGAGTTTTGACATTTGCAGAGTTAGTTTTCTGACGGGTTTTATTCTAGATGTGCATCAAAGTTACTGCAATGAGAACAGTTTTAAATGCAGAATTGTACAAAAAGAACTCTTTACACAGATGCATAGACTTACACAAATGTAAGAGCAGGTTCCAAAAGACTTCCTCTCAGTGTAAGTGACTTACTCTAGTGTAAGCCTGCCCTGATTCTGAAAGACTTTTTCTCGATGCAAGTGACTAACTTCAGTATAAGGCATATCTATAAAGTAGGTTTACACTGGGCCATATTCCAGAAGACTTGGTGTCTGTGTAAATTACTTACTTCAGTTAAAATTCTAATAGCAGAATGATAAACATAAACACATAAACTCCTATATATAAAATGCTAAAGAAAGAATTCTAAACACAGAATTCTGCAGATAAAATTTCATAGGGAGGTCAGATAAAATTCTGCAGGCAAAATTCTAAGCTCGGAATTCTAGAGATACAGTGGGATTTTTGTGCACAGATTTCTGCAGATAAGAGTTAGATCACTGAGTAGTATATACAGAATACTAAATACAAAATTCTATAGTACAAGTCTAAGCACAGAATTCTACAGGTAAAAATTTTAAAGCAGAATTCTATGGGTATAATTATAAGGGCAGACTTCTGTGAATATAGTTTTACATATGAATTCTAATCACACTTTGGGTTTATGAAAAGTTTACTGCAGTGTGAAAGCCTTACCTCCAAAGATTTCAACATCATTGTAAATCTGTCTGAGTCAGACACCACTCTCCCACTATGGTTTTCCACTTCTAGCTCTAACGTGGAGATCAGTGTACCTGGTGAAGTCACATACAAATGCAATAGTCTGGAACAGCAGATAATGCAAATTAAGCATGCTCATAAACAGAAATGTGGAAGTGTCTAAAGATTAACTCTGGATCACTGTGCTGACTTATTTTACTTATAAGTAGGAAAATGTATATGTCATCATTGGTGGCATACTGCCATTCAACCCTATAATACTCATAATTCATTCTGTGACTGCAGATGGGCATAATGGAGGTGTGTATGTGTATATATATATATATATATATATATATATATATATATATATATATATATATGCCTGGATGGTCATACTAAAGTCTTTTGGCTTTTCCCAGTTAGGGGTCGCCACAGCAGAACTCTGGTCCACTCATGATTGGCAGTGGATTTTATGGTGCCGAGTTGCCAGCCCAACACCCAACCTTTAACAAAGGCACACCCATTCACATGTCTTTAATGTCATTTGACTGCGGGAAAGTAAATATAGGGAAGGCATGTGTATGAATAAGCAGTGATGTGAATGTGAGTATGTCAGGAGGTGCTTGTTTCCAAAAGAATGGATATGTGTGGGGGGGTTATTCTAGGAGTGTGTACAGGGGTGTCTTTGAGTTTGTGTGTGTGTGTTATAGTATTTGATTGAAAGACATTGTAATAAGGCATTAATGAGGTGCTCTTCTCTGCTGTGTGTTAGAATTGGCGATTTTCACTGCCATGCTAATTGACTAACCTGTATTAGCTACTAAGCATGGGAAGAGAGAATGTCTCTGAATACTTCATATATTTTTCAGACAGAATTCTATAGAGAAATTTCTAATTCCAATTTCTACTTACTAACCTCCACATAGAGAATTCTACAGGCTGGATTTGGCAGAATTAAAACACAGAATTTTATAGATGGCATGCTACAGATGGAATTCCATGGTTAGAACTCTACAGACAGAATTCTACAGCTAGAATTTTGAAGTCAGAGTTCTAAAGACATGCTAGACTTAAAAACAGAGAAAATTACAGGTAGAATTCTATGTATGGAATCTTTCAGATGGCATTTTTGGCACAGAATTTTGCAGATAGAACTCTAAGCATGAAATTTTGCAGCTAGAATTCTAAACTTAAAATTCTACATGTAAGATTCTCCAGATAGAATTCCATGCACAGCATCATGCAGATAGAATTCTGCTGACAGAATTCTAAACATAGTCTATGGGTAAAATTCTAAGCATAAAATTTTTCAAAGAAGTCTAAAGAGAATACTATAGATAAAACTCTATAGTCTAAATGCTGTAATTATTGCCGCCTCACAGCAAGAGGTTCTCCGGTTCAATTCTCGGCTGGGGTGCCTTCTGTGCGGAGTCTGCATGTCCTCCCTGTGGTCGTGTGGGTTTTCTCCGGGTGCTCCGGTTTCCTCCCACATCCCAAAGACATGCAATAGGTGGATTGGACACTCTAAACTGGCCCTAGGTGTGAGTCTGAGAATGTGTGTGCCTTCTGTGGAAGTTTGGGCGCAGGGCTGGCAACTCAACACCGTAAAACTCCACTGCCAATCATGAGTGTACAGATGATCCACTGTGGCGACCCCTAAGCGGGAAAAAGCCGAAAGAAGAAGTCTAAATGCTGTAATTATGCTGTAATCACAGAATTCTGCAACTGCAGTTCTATGGATAGAATTTTGTAAGCAGCATTCTAAACAATTTTTTTCATGTATAATTGTAAAGCTATACATCTACACAAACACATACAAAACACAAACTTTTACAAGCAGACGTCCACAGACAGATTTCTACATATGCAGTTACATGTCTGGAATTCCAAACAGTGAATTCTGCATATATAATTCCACAGAGAGCATGCAGTCTAAAGATAACGGTTTGTATACAGAGTTCAACAAATTTAATTGTAAAAATAGAATTCTACAGATACAGAATTCTAATATAGAATTCAGCAGAAAATGCCAGACATAGACTGCTTCAGACAAGTCTCTGTAAATGTAATTCTACAGATGAAAATTATTAGAATTTAAAATACATATTTTTTCTTAGTATACTAAATAAATAATTATGTATGTAGAATTTTATTTCTATAATTCTATGATTTTAAATCTATAGCTAGAATTATTGGGCTGGAATTCTAAAGACAAAATGCCAAATAGAAAAATTTACATGTAAAGAATTCTAGGGGCAAAATGCCTTAGATAAAAGTTGAAAAAATAATTTTACAGTTACAATTTTACTGATAGAAATATAAGCACATAATTCTGCAGAGATAATATGAAATAGACAATTTTACAGAACAAATTCCGAAAAATGAGAACATATTGATATAATCTTGTCAATGGAATTCTATATACTGAATTTTAGATACAGACTAGAACTGCTAACACCTCATTCAGTGGATAGACTTTTAATCATAAATCTTTACAAGAAGATGTTCAATGCAAAATCCTACTGACAGAATTTGAAACAGAATTCTATAGAAAAACATCTGCACAAATAATACTGCAGATACATGTACAAACAGAAAATTATGCAGATAAAATTCTACAAACAGAATCATACAAGTGTTTGTCAGAGAAATTACAAGCATAAAATTCTACAGATACCATTCCATGGAGAGAATTATGAATACAACATCTTAAAGAAAAAAAATGCACATATAGAATGCTACAGGGGGGATTCCATGGAATGAACTTCAAACATAGAACTCTACATATGAAATGCTGCATATGGAAATGAGAAGGATGAGAAGTATAGAGAAGGGAAAAAAGTTTGTGTGCACATTTCATTTCTCATATGCTTTCACAGCAGAATGAAATATTCAATATGTCCTTCAGTATGTATCTGTTAGGTTGCTTTTTGCCTAATATTAGTAAGAGCTGACATTGTTAGAAAAATATAAGATTTGTTCTGAGTAGAATGGTCTGTCATGGAATTCAGAACTCTTGTCTAATATGAAATGTTATAAACAGTCATGAGATCTTAGCAAAATTAATGCTGCAGTGTCCATTTCTAATTTGTCATGGCAGTTTTACAATTGTTACAATAATGTTGCTTTTAATTAAAAAGGTATAAAACATAATTCTTGTAATGCAGGGAGACAGGATTATGATTGCCTAGTCTCCCATGCACTTGCCTTTCTGGCAATAAAGGAAATTGTTTTTCTCTGCTGAATTGTGAAAATTATTTGGTACCATAACAGAAATCAGTTGATGGCATTCTAAAGTTAGAATTCTAGACATAGTGTTCTGGAGAATTAATACAGCTCTAAAAACAGAATGGTATTCTAAATTCTGAATTCTGCAAACTAAACTTTGAACATAGAATTTTATAGCTATATCTCTAAACAGAAACTATACAGATACATTCTAAACATAAAATTCCACTGATGCACTTTCAAGAACAGATTTATAGAGATACAATTCCAGACTGAGTTCCAGAGATTGAATACAATGCTAAACATAGACTTTTAAATGTTTCAGAGAAGTTTGCATGTAGATTTCTAAACAGAAAATTCTACAAACATATTTCTAAGTACTGAATCCTACAGATAAAAAAATCTAGAGATTTCCTGAGAAAGAATTATACAGGCAAAATTCTAATCACAGAATTATATGGATAGAATACTAAACCTAATATTTTAAAATGAGAATTCTTAGTAAATAATAAAACAAAATTAATTTTAAGCAGAATTTTACAGATAGAATTCTAGATTAAAAATTTCTCTGACAAAATTATAAACATAAAACATTACAGATAAAACATTGCTGCAGGTTTCTACAGGTAAAATTATATACACAGAATTCTTCTTTGAAAAGTATACAGACAAAAGTCTAAACAGCAACATGTATATACAGAATTTTAAATGTGCAACTGTACAGATAAAATTGTATAGGAAATATTCTGACCAAAACATTTTAAACCCAGAATCTCTCCTACAACATTCCATAGACAAAGTTTTACACAAGAAGTTCAACAAAATTCTAACATAAGTCAGTAACAAAGCTGGCTGACTGGTGACCATGAAAGTTCAAACTGTAGCGTGCGTAAAACTGTAAAATAAACGATAACTGTAGTTATAAGCAAAAAAGTCTCCTTTTAAAACAAAAGAATTTATTGGCGTACTCCAGGTAAGCACTTTTGCAAATGCTTCTTCAGACCGTTAAATTTTAAAAGTACAATCAATTAAGCTTTTATATTAAAACACTCACGTGACAAAACTTTAAACCTATGCATACCTATTAAATATTTAAAGGAACATCATAATAAGAGTAATTCTAAACACTCTTTATGTGCTCAGATAAATTCTACAGCAATCAAATGCTATAACAGTAGACAAATGCCTATTCAAAAACAATGCCAGTGAATGAAGAGTCTTTTGAATGCTCATAAGCATCTCACAATGAGCATAACACAAATTCATAAGACCTAGGCGCATTCGCCCATTAAAAAGCATTGCTGCAACTTACGAATACACAAAATGTACTCATATTTGCGGTGCGCATTTGTATAGGCTAACCTAGGAATCTGCATTCTAATACTAAATACACTGCGTACTAAAATAAAATATAAAACCTGAAGATATTTTAAATTATTTAAATTACATACCCGTAACTACAACGGGCACTGCAACACTCTATACATGTTGACTTAAACATTAATAACCACATATTGTGTGTATCTTCATACCATAAAATAAATCAGTATTATTACTAAGAAATGATACTTATACATCATTATTAACAAGAACTGCTTGCACTAGATGCTGTTGGCAAATTCATAACATACATCTTGAAATGCTGTTACAAATTTTGCAAAATTATTGCATAAAATAAATTAAAAAATATATATATATTGAGATATTAAATTTCATATAACACAATTAAACATATAACAAAACTTTAAAGACATGGTTTTGCGTCTGAAGGAGAAGGAAAAAATCACCAAGTTTCACAATCTGAAAAATAATGACCAAATACCTATATGCTTTTCCCAATAAACTGATATAAATATACAATATATATATATATACGCATAAACCTAGAAATAAAAAAAAACATAACTGTTTTACGTCTAGCTTTAAGAATAGGTTTAATAGACACTCGTTCATTGAGCCCTTTACCCTTATTAAACCTATTCTTAAAACTAGACGTAAAACAGTTAAATAGTTATGTTTTTATTTCTAGGTTTATGCGTATATATATTGTATATTTATATCAGTTTATTGGGAAAAGCATAACCATGTCTTTAAAGTTTTGTTATATAATTTTAAGAAGAGAATTTTCCAGGTAGAACTATACATATAGAATTTTATGGAGGGAAACTTAGAAATCAAAATTTAAATGCAGAATTCAAGGGACAGAAAATAATTATAAGTAGAGATCTCTGCAGATACAATTTTAAAAATATTTTTACATGTAAAATGCTAAGCAGAAATTTCTGTGGATATAAATCTTAACAAAATATGTGTAGATAAAATTCTAGACACAAGATTCTGTGACTAGACTTCAATAAAAAGCATTCAAGGCTCAGAATGCTATAGACATAAATTGTACAGAAAGGATACTAAGCACATAATTATGTGGACAGAATTATAAACATAGATTTCTGC
Organism: Protopterus annectens; assembly: GCF_019279795.1. Lineage (NCBI taxonomy): Eukaryota > Metazoa > Chordata > Ceratodontiformes > Protopteridae > Protopterus > Protopterus annectens. Next base: position 198,299,827 of record NC_056743.1, read on the forward strand.
TAATATAATTCTTATGGTTATCATTTACCTGGTGTGTGACTCTAAATAAGACACTTAACCAGACATTCCCTGGGATTCACGAAGCTTGCACCAGGTGCAGGAGTAGTGTCAACATTCCAACACCAAATATGGCCGCCGAGCGATACAGGTACGAGCAGTTTTCATGTGCACTACCACGCCGGCACATCTCTCAGCTCCTGTATGCTAATCACCCCATTTGCAGCAGTGTAGCATGCAAATGAGGGTAGTTAGCGAGCAAGGAAGTGGTGCAGGCATAGTGTAAGCATGCAGAAATGTAAACCGTAAAAAACTGTTTACATTATTGCAAACATAAAATCGGAGCCATGTCAGCCAGCCAAAAACATGTATTATATTGTTAATATATGCCAATGACTAAATATATAGCCATTGGCATAAAAAAATGTACAAAATGTAAAATTAACATTATTATTTGTTCTCGCGCTATCATGAAGTTTAAAGTGTAGGGCAACGGCTAACAAATGGGATCGTAAGAAAAAAAGAAAATAAAACTGCAATGTAACACATAGCATGATTTCCCCATAATAGTCAATGGCAGGCATGTTACACCACACCATGGTGCAAGGGTTGCTAAGGGGCTGTGTTAGTGTTATGCACGGTTTTCTAGGAATTAGTAGGCAATCTAATGCAAATGAGAGGAGTTATACTGAATCACAGATTCACCCCTGGTGTAAGGATGCACCTCACGGTGTAGTGTTATAACACCGAAGTGTAACCATGAGATAAAGATGACAACAAGAGAGGGGTGTGTCACCTTTGCTGTAAGCACATTGGAGCAATGCCAATCTGTTTCGCCTGTAGCTAAGCAAAGCTAAAGGAAAGGGATGTGTTTAACTGGCTGTAGCTTTAGCTAGCTGAGAGCACACAAGGTAACAGAGTATGCATATGAACGGAGATTAAAATGGGCTTAAACCCGGTAAACGGGTATGCGCGCCGCACATCGGAGCTGGAACAAGAAGGATATATGAAAAAAATAAGGAAATGCTGTAGCAGGGAAATTGGAGTACAAATGAGCAAATTAACACCTAGGAACCTACAATGGGCCATTGACAAGAGCTAACAAGGCTGCTAGCAGCTACCTGCAGAACAGGAAAGGGGAGGGGCTGTACTGCAAAGAAAACAGTAAAGTGCCACAGCAGAACAAAGTAGAATTGCATTATATCTGCTACAGAACACACTTTGCAACACACAACTGGGTAGGGAAAGTACAAGACAATAAAGCTGGCAGGTGGATGCATGCCTGACAATGAGAGGGGATCTAGGTTTAAAAGGGAATTAAAGGGCAACAGATGAATCAAGCCAGGTAAGCATAACTCCACACTACAGCCCCCACACTTGCAGTAAGCAATGTAAAACCCATAAGTAAGATATCTTGCAGCTGGAACTGCTCACATACAACCAATTACATCAGCAGCATCTATAGCACAGTAGTATAAAGTGTGTAAGCACATCACACACACTTGTGTTTCCCATACACACTGCACCATTGGTGTATACAAACAAGTTTTAATATATACATGTTAGGGGCTGCCGTTGCTTTGATTCACCAGCATGTGATGGAGCCTGAAGGTGGTGAGGAGGATGATGCTGACAACCACCGCAGGCACCAGAGGAGGAGAAGAATGTTCAGACCCAGTGTAACCTACCAGGGGCTACATGATCTGGAAATAGTAGAGTGTTACAGAGTGGACAGGGACACCCTACAGCAACTTGTGGAGCTGTGCTGGCTACGCTTCAGAGCCAGAACAAACAGAGGGGAACCCATCCCAGTGGATACCAAGGTATGTATAAGCCTGAGAATACTAGCCGCAGTTACCTTTCAAAGGCCAACTGGGGATACCATGGTGATCTCACCAGGCATCAGCATCCAGGGTACTCCACCAGTTCCTGGATGCCATGTTACCACATGCCAGTGAGCACATATACTTCCCCCAAATGCAGGAGGAGTTGGCCAGCAATATGCGTCTCTTCCACCATGTGGCAGAATACCTGGATGTACTGGGTGCAATAGACTGCACACACATACACATCATGTCACCACCCAGTGAGCAGGGTAGGCACTACATAAACCACAAGGGATAGCCTTCCATTAACTGTCAGGTCGTGTGCAATGCCCCGGGCATTATCATGGATGTGTGTGCTGGCAGCCCTGGAAGCTATCACGACTCCCACATCTGGCATGCCTCACAGCTGTATCAGGCATTTGCCAGGGGGGACATCCCATATGGCCATCTGGTGGGGGATGCTGGCTATGCACTGGAATCGTTGATGATAACACACATCAAAAATTCACACACACCCATGCAAGAATGCCATAATGAGGCACACACACAAACCAGAATCGTCATAGAGCGTGTGTTTAGGATGCTCAAATCACAGTTCATTTGCTTGGACATATCCGGTGGAGCCTTGCAGTACTCTCCAGCCACATGTGCCCACATCAACATAGTATGTGCCATGCTACACAATATGATCCTGTGGAAACAGCTGCAGCAGGGACAAAATGGTGAAGGCCCTCACAGCCCACCACCATTGCCAAGGGCCCCACAGGCACAGAAGGACTCAGACCATGAGCCCCCTGAGCCAGCCCCTGTAGGCAAATGGAGGCAAGCCCAGTATGCCCATGCCTTGGCAAAGAGAGAACGTATAGCACACATACTGACAGTGTAGGCACCTAGGAGGGACTGACACCTTTTTCCACCTGCACACACAGTAAAAATGGATGGCACACACACAAGACTACCTGTAAATTGTCATGTATAGGCAGTCTACTGTGTGCATCCAACATAGGCAGCCCGCATCTATTGCACACACAACTGCTATTGGCACAAGGTAAGTGAACACCTGAACAGTAAATTAAGCTATCAGCATGTACTGATACTGTATGTATAGGTTCATAGGGAGGTACCAGGCTAACTGCCTGAGGGCATTCATACGCCTAGCCAGAATGTGTCAGCTTTTGCCACCCCATTGATTAATCAACTGTCCCTCTGTCGAGCAGAGCCAATGGTGGGATCCTTGGGTGTATCTACAGTTCCCCATCCACTCTTCAAGGTGTCTGTTGTAGAGTGTCAGTGAGGGGCTATGCTTAATATAGTTAATAATTTTACTTTATATTCTCATCTTTCATTTCTCATGTTATTATTACAAGAGTACATGAAGCTCAGTGGGTTTGCATGCCACTGCCCTTTGCTTAGCCTAGCTTACACATAGAAATCATCTAAATAGAAAAATAGGCAGAAGCAACGTTAATGTCAATAGTGTAATGGTTAGAAATAGTGTAATGGTTAGAGCATTTGCATAGTATCTATGCATTTGTGGTTCAAATCCCAATAAAGTCAAGGATGTTTTTTATGTTAAAAAGTATACCTTAACCACAGTTTGCATATTTGGGTAGTAATCTTCAGTTTAATAAACATTTGAAACACCCATATAAACCCATGTGTGCCCGAGAGTAAAGTCAACAGAGATTGTAATGTTATGTAAGCACATAGTGAGATGTTACTACACTTACACATATATATATATATATATATATATATATATATATATATATATATATATATATCCTGAGTAGTTAGTGGATGTGACCATGTTTGTGCGCAAAGATTACACTCTTTTAAATTTCATTTAACCATGTTTAACTGCTGCCTTAATGTTGCACAATCACTTTTAAACATGCTTACAACTGCTTACAAGAGCCATATTCTTACCTAATAAAAGTTAAGCCATCGCAGGTCTTAAACCCTTGACCATGCACACCATAGTCACTGGACTTACCACTAAGTCATCTGAGATGTATACATGTTTTATGTGTTTTAGAATACACCTTTTACTACAGGCATTCCACAGTACTGACAACAAATGGGACAGTCACTTTGTGTGCATAGGGACAGTACATTGTAATGTACTGTAGTTTGTGAATCAACATATACAAGTCTACATATGTATAACTGTTAAAGACTAATACTAAATATATATTTATATATATATATATATATATATATGCATGTCAGTGATGTGTGCACATAGATATGAATATATATATATATATATATATATATATATATATATATATATATATATATACATATACAGACACATCTATAGCCATATATATAAACATCTATGAACACAGTTTGTGACAAAGAAGCAATCCAAAGGAATTGAAGTGTACACAAAACACACACAGCTCTGGTATTATAACAATTAATATTAACTTAATTCACCATAGAAGGGACGGTTGTTGTGTATGTGGAATTTGGGGTGGGGGAGGAATGATGGGTAATGTAATCATGCATCAAGGAGAGCTTGGGTTGGATGTTCAATAAGTGAACTGGAGGTGTATACATGGAGACAATAAAAAAAGGACACAAAACCATGCGCATCCCTAATGCACCCTGTCAGGTCAAATTGCAACACATAATTCCACAAACATATGAACATTAACATGTATTATACATATGTACACCAACTGACTGTCACTTTTGTTTTCAGTAGTGAGGAATGCTTGTAATAAAAGGTATATTCTAAAACCCATAACACTTGTACATATCTCAGATGCCTTAGTCAGTGACTGTGGTGTTCATGGTCCCGGGTTCAAGACCTGCAAGGGCTGTTTATTTTTATGAGGGCCAGAATAAGGGCCATTGGATGCAGGTTGATTAAGGCACTTTAAAGCAGTTTTAAGCGGGTTTGTGCGATAGTAAGTGGCGCTTAAACACGGTTAAATGGATAAGCGCTGCACAAGTGTAACCTTTGCTTACTGTCACGCAGAACATGGGCAAACTAGCTTACAACTGCTTAAATGTGCATTAATCACCCTTTCCCTAGCAGTGCCTGCTCTGAGAAGTAAAATAATAACCACTTCCAGGATTAGAACCCACAACAATGTACACCATCCTCAGAGTAACCTACCACTAAGCTATGTGAGATGTACCCATGTCAGTTGTGTTTTCAGACAGGTTAAAATACAAAAGGGAAGATTGTATGCTACATATATAAATATATATATATATATATATATATATATATATATAGCTAGATAGAAAGATGCATGTCGATATATATATATATATATATATATATATATATATATATATATATATATATATTAAAAACATCTACACATCTATGGAGGTACATATAAACATATGCAATAATATATATTACCGGTACATGAAGATGTATAGCTATATATATATATATATATACACACATATATACATGTGTTTATATAACATCTGAAGTGTTCAAATCTGAGTATAACATGGACCATAGCAATCACATATCCTGCCCCCCCCCCCAAACAATATGAACATAACATATGAAGAGTATATGTCAATACACTATTACAAATATGTCATACGGACATGAGCCAAATAGGGTTAGCCACCAACACAACTACAATGACTGCAAATATCCATGACAGAAATACACAGACATCCTCCATTTAGCAAACCCTTATTACATTCCGATGTATGGCCAGAAGGTTCAAGGACTAACATTATCTGCATGCAATACAGGAAGCATTTAACAGTGCCTTAATGAATCAGCCTGCAATTACCATAGTATTAGTCCACTAAGGGATATGTGTTCACATAGGGAAAGAACCCCCACACACATATAGAATATGTACAAAAGCAGTGTCTACACACCTGCATCTGGTATGTACACCCACCAACATCTCCCCCACACCCTAACTAATTACACAAATACATACTGTCATACCATTACCAATTATTCACCCACTGTACATCTGCTGAAACCTTGACATACCTGGATAGAGTCACACTAACATTGCCCTATGTGAAATACTTGCTGTTATACAATGGAACAGCTGCTGATGTGACAGGGTTTGTTTGAACGAATCATGTTTCAGAGGGTTGAACAGTAATTACACCAGGATGCGTTACCAATTACTGATTATCAGCACAGCATGATACACATTAACACCAAACTAAAGATATCTGGTGAGCACACTGTAAACCCCCTAACATGATATGCATAGCCATACAGTCTTGAGCTTGTCAAACAACCTGGCCAGACTGAAATATATGCAGAAGTAGTAGGTACAGACAAACCCTGCACAAATAGCAATGTTCAGAAATATAACAGCAGTACTCACATGTAGACCAAAACTTCTAGACATTACACACAATATAGCTGAGTTTGTCTACATACAGCTGTTGCAATAGATTTCAGACCACACTTCCAGGCTGTCTTCCTCACAAGTAAGGCAAAGAGACAACGCTCAATCAAAGTACTCAATTATACTTCACTGTTGCCATGGTATTGGCTAATGGAGTAGCTACACAGCTGATGTGCATGTAATTAACTACTTTGGAACACCAATTGGTGATCAGGATAGCACATGGTACTGATCTCTAACTATAAAAGGATGGCATGTTACACATTCAAACCATCTGTATATACCTGCAGAACATTACAAAATACCCCAAAAAGAAATAAAACAAAGACCAAAGTAAACAAAATACCACTCAATAACACCTCCAATTACCAATAAGGTATGTATACATTGTAGTATGTCTGTGAATGTAGTACCTGTTCTATAATAATTACAGTGTAATCAATGCATATAGTGGAAATAGCTATATTGTAGTAATGTATTGTTGAGCAGTAGTTATGCCTGTAGTATTCTATGTTTGTACTTCTGTAGGTCACAAGGCAAACTCCTCATACACCACAAGGGATGATATATTTGGCCTTGGAATTCATTAATCCTTTTCCAGCCACTGTCTGTGTCAGGGTTGACCCAACAAGTATGTGCTATAACAGGGGATATTATATGTTGATATATTGTAACAGTAGACATATGTATGGGTGTATTAGTGAGATGAACATGTCAAAGGTGGGCTTGATTTGCAAATATGATTTGCATTGTGGGATAATGTGCCAATACCTGTGTAATGTACAGTAACCTAGGCAGATCTGTCCCATCTGTATTCCATCTTACATAGCATTTGTGTTATGTTATGCAAACATTAGTTATGTCTGTTGGCAATTACAATACTCAATAACAGGATACATATGAATTGTATTCATCTGACAGTTTAGCAGCATGATAGCAAAGACAATTGGAAGAGCTAGGTAACGATCCATGCACATAAGACGCACTGTCCACCTCTCCAGTATCATTTACAAGCAATAACAGTTGTGCATGTGTACATGTTATGCAAATGTTGTGACCCTTGTTACAGTGCTGGGACAAATGGCTATGTGCACACCTACGTAGAGTAGATATTGAGAGTAGAGACCCACTGGTTGAACATTCATGTTTGTGTAGCCTAACATCTCATTGCCAACCTAACAGCTGCTTCCAAATACTGTATGTAAGACTCTGCACAGTACTGGTAATGAAACAGGTTGCATATCATCTGTAACTCCAGTGTAACATCTGCAGTAGGAGTGTAGGATGTAGGAGACTGCTGCTCATGTATAATAGCTGCTTCATAGGTGATGGCTTACACTATCTGATTATATCCTGCTCATGTTGATAGTGGCAGCAGAGTCTATTGATACTTGACTCTGTTTGGGGAGTGGCTGTCCATACCTACAGACCTCATGGCTCTGGTGGATATGTGTGTACATACCCAGAAAAGGATACAGACCTGTTGACACTTGCATCATCTGTAATCAACTATCAGGATGTGATGTGCTCCTCAGATGACGATTGCTGCTAAAGTTAGCTACTATGTTTATGTAATAGCCAGTGTTTACACATCCATAACTCAAGTATGTACTTGTGAGCATCACCATCTAAAACATCTTCATAAGCAATAAGTAAACTAAATACAGTACTTGGTACTTGTAGTACTGAATGCTTATACAGGCATGTCCATTAGTCAGCTACTGGTGTTTAGTAATGTCAGCTTTGTGTATGTGGCCATCCTGGGGGAATGTAATCTCTATGCCATGTACACTGCCAAACCCACCTAACACCACACCCCACACATTGTCTGGGATGCAGCTACAGAAGCAAGGTAGAAGGCCGTCCAGTCTACAGCCATGACTGGACAGTCATGCATTGTAGGTTAACACATGCATCTCATCACCGCACTCAACCCATACCCTTACCAGAACACAGTAAGGACACCCACACGTACCACCAGAAAGCACACACATTCACAGAGGCTTCCAAGTATCTGGCCAAGTAAGGGACCTCCCAAGTTGGAAAAGTCAGACAACAAAGTACACAAACTGTATGACATAGGTTGCAAAACTGTGCCACTCCTCAGAACACGTGGCCAGAAACATGCCCAACAGTACTCATATGTGAATGCAAAGTCCAGCATTATGTCACACACCAAGCTATACAAGGGCAAACATTCTGTCAGCTGCCTGTCTGCCATGATTAGCCACATACCCATGCACTCAGACCACCTGTCAAACTATGCACATGGCTCTGGCGTATTCCATGTAGTTGTGCAGGACCTGGGATGCCGTAGCCTGGACTGCATGAAAACATACATGTAGGAACTGTCAGGTCTCGTAGCCCATGCAGGTATGTCCCAAGGCCTGGGTAGCAGTCTGCCATTACCCAGAATGATAATGCAGTACAGGGACAAAAGGATTGTATTCCCCAATTGTCTAATGTACTGCTGTAATCCAAAGGGTATTCAGTATCTCTCTGCCTGGGATAACATGGTTGACAGACCATGATGCTTTGCCAGACAGGGCCTGCACGTGTCACCTCTGTGAATCTGGATACTGGCTAGGGCTCACGCTTCCCCTATAGTGCCTTCACCATGCAAGGTTCAAGTGACAATTCCACTGCTGTAATAGGGACAGCCAAGCAATAAACTGCGTGTCTAGCTACTCAATGATACATTCTGGAAATTCAATATGGACCTATGTATGTCAATCCTTAACATGGATAACATATCTGTGCAGTGACTGAGATATGGTTCAAGGCTCCAGAGAGCACCCATGCATGACCATGTTATAACACATACCTCACCTCTTGGACATTACCCTTTAGTGGAACACACAGGCCACAGGTGTGTCCATATTACTGAAGGATATGTACACCCTCAGGCTAGTTGCACTTGCATAACCTCAGATGCATTATGCTGAGCAACTACCTCTGTGCCAAAGTGGAAGCCAAATTGCACCTTGCTACAGATCACCCACCATGCCTCTGAATTACCAACCGGCATATTGTGCTGTAATGGGGAATAATAGGTTTGAGACAGAAAAACATAGTAATAGCTACTCACAAGTGTCCCACTATTAACTGGGAAGACTCCTCATGTACCAACACCTGTGCTCAATGCATGTTTGATTTCATGACCTGGATCACCATAGTCACACAAACAGGGCTAACAGTATGCTACACATAGTCAGTCTCTAAAGCCAATGTTATGCTTCTTAAGACAGAAGTGGTGAATGTCATGGCACCCGTGCAGATGGACAATGCATGTGCAAATGCTGAATCCCACACAAATACACTTTAAGCTCTCACATTAGTGCAGTGATTGTGCTATTGAAACAGAACCAAGATTCCACCAAACACAAACAGGAAGGCAAACTGGTGGTACCCTGCCATAAACTGTACCTCAGAAGGTTAAAACTGTTGCAAGAGTGAACACGTGTGGAGGTGATCCCTGGTCAGCCTCAGTAAGATTTAGTTACACCATATAAGACCACACAAAGCCACTGTGAAACTAATCAGCCACATATTATGAGGCCATCCACAGAGCATTCTATAGCTGTGTCATGAATCGTAATGACAACACCTGCCCTGCTTCACAGCACTATGGCATGAGAAGTACTGCACCTACAGGAATAGCACTTGTTCATCCAGATAGGGTCTGTGATATATATTCGTGTACACTACAGAGTCCATGTAATAACAACTATGCAGGTACAAGCTGCACTCTCTAAAGCCATACATACAGCTTGCATGAGACCAGTCAATGTAACAGGGTGTGTTTTACACAAACGTCAGAACAATTAGCTCTCCACCTACACATCATGTTCAATCATAGCTGTATGTCAGGCTGTGTACACACTGACTGGTGCACAGCAACAGTTATCACACCCCACAAAGGGGGAGACACCACTGATAATAGGAAATAGTGCACTACTACCCTGCTGAGTCTGGTCTGTAAGGCCATGAACCTTGATCAACATATTCGATATAGTCAGTACATATGTAGATGACATTAAGGTTGATTCACACGTCATATCTCGACCTTGCCAGGTCTTAGGACACCATCAACCATACTGGGTTCCAGCTACACTCAGTAAACTAGGTGTATATACCTATGTCACATGATTGGTTGGCAACTGGACCGCTGGCAGAACCAGCGCTACAGAAGGTGTCTGACTAATACATGCACAGCAAACCAGTGCCAACTACAGTAATACAGGGTTCAGTCCTGGTACTCCCCCTCTTTGTTATCTAAATCTATACCACACAGACTAACACAGAAGGCATCTGCCTATTGAAGTTTGCAAGTGACTATGAACTAGGAGCTATAGTTGACTCAATGAGTGCTGTGGGCAACATACAGAAGGGCCTTTGTGGGTCGGATGTGTAGTGTCTGTCGTATGACCACAATCTCACTGCTAAGTATTGCATTATCATCCCCTATGTTAAAAACCCTGTACCCATGAACCACCACCTAGGCAGCGGCCAACATAATGGAAACTGTGTGTGTATGGGATCCAGCTGGACAGTAGTCTTTCCTTTGATAGTCACTTCACCGCACCAGTCAGGTAGTCGTAAGTGGAACCCCTAATCATGACAGGGTGCCATCCATGAATATAGAGATCATTGCTCACCCATACTCAATACTCAGGTGACCCATAATAGTTCACATATATCCTTTAAGTGTTATTGGCCATGTTCAGATGCCTACACTGGCCTTCCCAACCCCTAGCTCCACTATGTAGCATGATGCCTACCCTGAATAAAGCCATGTCCAACCCAGAGATGTTGGACACGCTACACTTAGACATCCTGATTTCGTCATGGACATCCACCTGTCTAGTACAAGGATCATAACATGACTGACAGTTCCCTGTCCCATACACTTTACCTACTCCTGCCATACTATGCATCCCTGTCCAGCATAGTTGCATATTGCCCCTCTTTGAGACATGGTGTGATGACCGCATGGCAAATATATCAGTAAACCTGTGGATCAGTTCTGTGGCACTGCTCAAACTGGCCACTGCAAGTTAACTGTCTGTTGGGTACAGCTAGGTAACCTTTCAGCCTATGCTCATACATGGCCCAGGGCATATAGCCTACTAGTTCACTATGAACCATACATGCTATAGTTGATATTTAACCCTGCAAATACCATCAAGCTAGCCATTGTCCCATGTGTTTCACATGTGCGACACAGGTAATACATGGCACGATGCTATACTGCTGCACAGTGCCATGTAGATGTATTTGGCAAAACACACATGTACAACTTGCTGTGAGCAAGTCTGCAGGGTCACAGGTCGTGTCATTTAAGGCTGTGTATGACTATCTATGTGACATATACACAGCATTAATGTCAACACATCCAGGCATGTGCTAATAGGTAGAGACACCAGTACAGGCAAACAGACATGCCCACATCAAGTCAACATCCACATGAAGTATGAGCAATGTCATCACTTGACACACACATATATGGTGATAACATGAAATATCCAGTAAGTGTCAAATGTGTGTGAGTTAAACATGTCAGTGGTGTTAGTGTCATGCAGATTTGCAAAGCCATATTTGTACTTATGGTAAATGTCATACACATGTATGTGCAGCTGTACATCTGTACTTCTCTGTGAGTTACTGTTACCTGTCACCATCATAATGTCTGCCAGGCATGCCGCATGCCAGGCTACCACCATACAGCTGCATGGAGGATGAGGTCCTCATTATATACCTCCTTGACAACCATGAGACACTTTTCAGACATGTGCCACAGGATGCACAGCACCGGGATGTCCAGTGTTAGGAACTTCGCAGGAGGGTAAATGATGTTGGCGGCCACATTCGCACCTATCAGCAAGTTCGCCAACACTGCACCAACTCGATTAGATGGGCGAAACAGCATGCAACCACAATCACCAGGGAACAAGTTGCAACAGGTGGGGGGGCACTCACCCAGTCCCCACTCACACATACTGAGGAGCACCTGGCCAACCTGGGACACCTGCAGAGCTCCATCCACAAGCTTCAGCTGGTATTGTGGAGGTGGGTGTCTCACAACCACCGAGCCAGGAGTTGGCCGACAGGTCACTACTGCACATATAACACAGGTATATTTAATATAGATACATGCGTTACTGTACAATATTTAGCCTAACATCATATGCAAGGCATGTATGTACACAAGCCACATACTATAGTTTGCTACTCTATGTATGCACAGATGTGCATACTGCATAGCATAGTCTATTGTGCTGGCTTATGTGCAACATGCACATTGCACCCTGTAGCTGTCACACGGGTGTGGATTATGATCATACTGCTCTGACACTCCTATTTAGGTACCTCTAGTGTTTCGCAGTGGCAGCAGCCTGTTGCTGGTGAGTTTGTTTTACTTATCAGGCTTGATAATGCACAGAGCATATTAGATGCATGCTATCTGCCATGTGGCCTTTTAACACACGTACACATAATGTATGGTGATCCTGTTAATATATACAGGTCAGACCTGCAATGCATCACAATGGTTACCCATGTGGAATATTTAAAGACCTTATGAAACACCTACACTAAATCTTACAAACTGTCATTGCCAGTTGTGTGGACAACTGTAAATACAATGGAGGATGTGTGGTTCACTGTAGGGACATGTACTACAGATAAGCATCACACATGTGGGGAATACAAACAATACTATACAGAGAGCATATGTGTGCACACACTCTATATGTTTTGGAGCTGGATTATGACAAACTGACAGGAGTCACCCTTGTGGAGTATACCCTTGCTATGAATGTCACAAAATGTCTTCTGCTATCTGACATGTCCATGACATTTTGTGGGCTGACTGCAACACTGGTTAACAATCCTGCAAAACATGATATCCCACATCCCAAACAGACCACCCTTTGTCTGCATAAACCTGTCCTCAGTGGACCATATGACATCTACGGGTGTATGTCATATGGGGCAACACTGACATATGAAATAGATGCCCCCTCACAACCATTGGACAAAACATGTTTACACATGGCCATGGAGGATGGCCAGAGACATGAAGCAGTACACACAGTAGAAGGGATGTACATGTGTGTACACCCTGTTGTACATTGGCTCAACACAATACAACTATGGCCTTTGTGTAATGATTATATTGCAGATGTGACACACTAAATGTCATACAGGGCTGTGCACACCTTGTGTAGGCATGACTTCAAAACACCACAAAACATGTCTTGAACATTTTCAGTGTGTCAGGACATGAAAACTTTAACTTATACAGTATCCCAATACATACATGTGTTGCACAACATACACATACAACCACGGCAGGCCACAGTTACAGTACGTTCACCTTGCTGGTGTCAGACATCACTGTCATGGTTGCTCCTCATGTGTGTGAGGTACACAGATGGCATGTGGAACATGGTGTACTGCAAAGTTACCCATGTCTGGGCATAGTTACCAGGCATGCGCAATATTATTGCAGATGTGCAGGGGTGTCATCTGTATACCCTTCAGTGACCTGTGTCACACAGTCCACATTAGGGTTTATTGTGTATACACCTCAGTGATGTGGGTCACATTCCACATTAGATATGTATTGTATCTAAACAGTCATGGCTACAAATCATGTCTGTAACTCACACTGTATAGCAATAGTGAAGACACATGATGTCCTGCAATGGCTATGCACATCAGCTCAATGTGCATAATGTCACTGTATATCTGTATGGTGTACTGACAACATTGCATCAGCTGAAGGTCCATGCTAATATAACATGCCCCTGCATTGGGACACCAGTATCTCACTGTACATTTGAAAGGACACCACTGTGTTAAATATGTATGCATGCCAGTCATCACTTCAGCAGAAGACATGTCATACTACATGTGATTGGCAAGGTCATATGCCACGCATCAAGCCGGTGTACTGTTTACCTGTGGTGGTCTGTGGCACTATTGCAAAGTAGGGACAGCCATGTCAAACGTGTGCAGAGCCACATGCACATCATCTGTAGACTCACCTCAGGGGTAAGTGGAATAATGTTGAACAGACATGCACTGTTTATGGGGAGATATGCAAGCTAGGGCTCTGGCAAACATAGTATTCACTCAACATACCCTTCTGCTCATGTCCTCCTCAGTGGCCAGTACAAAGCATCACTGGCAGATGTACCCAGGTCAGCGATGGTCTGCTACGATGTGGGGTATGGTGCACAAAACATGGCAGCAACGGTGCATAGTGCATGCATTGTTTTGCAGGTTTGGGGCATAACCTACTAACACAAATTGTGCAACACAGGGATGTATGCTAACTACTACTATAATTGTGTAAGCTGCATGCCTTCTGCCATAACACATGCATGCTGTTGTGTGCAACTCAGGGATGTATGATAACTACCACTATAATTGTCTAAGCTGAATGCCTTCTGCTATATCAAATGCATGTTGCATGCCATTGCGTGCTGTTTACTGAATTTCCTGTTTGCACTTATTTTTAAAATCGTTTTTTTCTCAAAACTTGCATTTTATCTGTCTTTGGCCTAGCACTCTTGTGTGGGGTCATTTACTGCACTGTTATAACTTGTTGATACTTGTTAACCTCTGCTATCTCTGAAAAAACAAAAAAACAACAAAAATTTTGCTTTTTTCCCACTTTTCTGAGATTTAAAAAAGTTCAGTTACAGGCTTGCTGTTCTTGAACTGTTTGTAAGTTTCTGTGAGGCCATTTTTTGCTTGGGCTAAAGGAAAGTCTCTCTCTTGATCAGTGGCAGTGAAAAACATTGAGCAGCCTGCCTGCCCCTGTGGGAGTGGTTACTGACTTGAAACTGTAGTTTTATTGGCCATTTTGGGTCAATTCCAAAACTCCCTCATCTTCCTCTCTTAAAACCCTCTTTTGCGTGGTTTTGCGCATTTGTGAGCATAGCGCAACAGCGGGCAGCGCCGCCTAATTGGGTTTTAAACTACTCCTGGCTCCACAAAGTCTGCTCTTCACTTTTTCCCTTAGAACTGCTGTATCTCTCAATTTAAACACCATATTCTCATTCTAAGGCCCTTCACTGGTCCAATTAAGTAATCCTACAAGTTAGCACTATTAAACCATAAGCACTACTTACTCTTATACTCTCTACGATTACCCTGTCCTCTATTGGTCCGTCTTAAATTCAGTTTCCCTATTACTCTAGCATGTCCAAAGGTCAGTCAATGGTTTCCTCTCCAGTCCAGCTGGTGAATCTGGGAATTTTGAGGCAATGTTACAACTGTCTCATGTACACGGACAACCCTCTCCTCCTCCAAACAGTTTTAAATATATGTGAGAGATGCAACTATTTAGCCAAACTGGAGGCTGAGCTCTCATCTCAAAACTGGTGTAACCAGTCAGGAGGAGAAGGTAACCTCACACAACACAATTCCAGTATCACATAGTCCCACCACATCAGCGAACCAAACACATAAATACACAAAAACATACTCGGAGGCTCTAAATAAAAATCTACCTAAGCAACAGAGACCTCCAAAGCAGACATCCAAGCAAACACTACCTCAAAACAAAACACACACAAAGTCAGTGTGCCAAGCAGCCACAGCCCTTAAGGCTGAATAACACACCTGATACTCTTGTTATAGGTGACTCTATTGTCAGACACACTGACGTCCCGCTCACCAGGCTGAATAAAGAGAAGGTCACAGTGAGCTGCCTGTCGGGTGCTAGGATGCGACACATAACGCAAGCACTCAGGTCACTCCAAAGCAAATACAAATATGACTCAGTCATTGTACATGCTGGTGTGAATGACCTGAGACATACCTCCCTGGACTACATGAAAAGAGACATAGAGGAGCTCTCTGATCATGTAGCCCAGGCTGGTATGACCCTGACCTTGAGCAGCATCTTACCCTCACCTAGAATGATGCCACAGTACAAAGACAAATGATCGATTTTAACAATTGGCTAAAATTTTGGTGTCATTCAAAGGGGATCCAGTGTCTGTCAGCCTGGGATGACATGCTCGACAAGCCACGTTGTTTCGCTAGGGACGGCTTGCACCTGTCACCACTGGGCTTTCGGATATTGGCAAAGGCTCTTGCCACCCCCATAGTGCCTTTTTTAGGCAAGGCTCAAATGTCAAACCCACCCCCATAGACAGCACAAGGAACAAGAAACTAAGGGTAATGCTGCTAAATGCCAGAAGTCTTAACCTCAAGATGCACGCACTCGAAGCTCTCCTCAGTATGGAGAACATCGATATCTGTGCAGTGACAGAAACTTGGTTCAAGGCTCCAGAGAGCACCCCAGCACTACCAGGCTATACCTCATATCATGCTTTTCGGCCCCAAAACCCGGACCGAACCACAAAAGGAGGGGAGTTTCCATATTTATCAAGGATATCCACACCTCCAGGTTAGTGGCATTGCACGTATCGGAGACCATCCATGTGCAGCTAACAGTGGGCAAGACTGCTTTTCAGTTTATAGCATCCTACAGACCACCCTCTCAAAGTCAGGAATCCCATTCGGCTTTCCTGAAAACATTGGAGAACATGAAGATCTCTCCAAACACCATTATATTGGGCGACTTCAACTACCCAAACATTGACTGGAAGCACTACTCAAGCCCCAGCACCTTAGCCCAAAGATTCCTGGAAATTATAAACTCAAATGCTATGGAACAACTAGTCACCACTCCCACAAGAGGGACAACATACTAGACCTGATCATTACCAACATGGGGACTCTATGCTCCACCAGAAGTATATCCCTCATTGGTAAGATCAGACCATAAATTAATTTCACTGGATGTCCACATCCCGACCCCACCCCCAGCCCAGAAAACCACAGTGAAAAACTTCTCAAAAGTGAACTTCTCACTTCTCAAAACCGAAGTGGAATCCTTCAAGGCCCCAGGGCCAGTGGAAACTACAGCCCAAACTGCAGAATCCTATATAAATGCATTCTACGGACATCTCCAGGAATGGATGGACCATGCTATCCCAAACAAAACCAAGACCCAATCATCCAAAGGCAGGCGTCCAGTCTGGTGGACCCCTGCCATAAATAAACTGTACAACAGAAGGAGGAAGCTACTACATTATTGAGCAAAATCCCTAATAGGGAAGGCATCTCTGATCAGTACTAGCAAAAAATTACGATCCCTCATAAAATCCTCCAAGGCCAGCTTCGAGAGAAAAATTGCACAGGACACCAAAGACAATCATAAGGCTTTTTTCAGTTATGTTAGAAACCTGGGATGCATCTCCCAGACTTGTTCTGAGTTGATTCTAAATGACAAAAAATACACTGAACCCACAGACATCGCCAATATCCTGGCAGACAGGTTCACTGCAAACTTCTCCACCCCCTCCCCCCAAAAGAGCAAGTGTCTATCCCGGCAGAGGGCTGCCTCCCAAACATCTCAGATGCTCAGGTGAAGGCTGCCCTCTCCAAAGCAAAAACACTGCTTCCATGGGAGCAGATGGTGTCCCAGGTTGCCTACATGAACTACAAGAGGAACGAATCCCTCAAATAAAACAGCTATACAATCTCAGCCTCACTACAGGATATGTGCCCACAGAATGGCGTACAGCAACAGTGGTCCCACTCCACAAAGGTGGAGCCTCACGGACCCTGGAAACTATCGCCCATAAGCCTGACTAGCTTAGTCTGCAAGGCTATGGAGAGGATCATCATGGAGCTCATAAACAAAGACATTGGGGACCTACAGACACTAGATCCTACCCAGTTTGGCTTTGTCAAGGGCAGATCCTGCCTTTTGAACCTGGTTGACTTCTTTGAAACAGTCACCAAAGCCATAGATGAAGGGAAGGTAGTCCACACAGCCTATCTGGACCTTGCAAAGGCATTTGACACAATACCCCACTCGGGCATCATAGATAAGCTATCCAGCTTAAATATAAACCCCTATGTCACAAGATGGGTCGCAAACTGGCTCAAAGACAGAACCCACAGAGTGAGAGTTGCTGGAGCCATGTCAGACTCGAAACCGGTCACAAGTGGCATCCCACAAGGTTCTGTCCTGGGACCACTCTTGTTCGGTATATACTTTTCCGAGGTACAGGCAAACGTGGGAGGACTATGGCTCACCAAGTTCGCAGACGACTGCAAACTGGGCGCCATAATCAACTCTCCAGCTGACACAAACATCCTTCAAAAAGGTCTCGGAGACAGATAACTGGTGCCAGCACCATGGTTTAAAGCTAAATGCCAAAAAATGTATAGTCATACCCTTTGGCAAAAACAATGTGCCCACAAATTACCACATAGGCGGAAACCCATTAAGTACAGAGAAAGTTATTAGGGACCTGGGGACCCAAGTTGATAGCAATCTCTCCTTTAAAAACCACATTGCAAAAGTGGTTAGAAAGACCTTCTACATAGCCCACCTCATCACGAAGGGTTTCACATCTAGATCAAGAGAGGTAATCGTGCCCCTTTATTCATCCCTCATCAGGCCCATCATAGAATACATTGCCCCTTTTGGGATGTACCTTACCCGACACCTGCAGCAATTAGAAAGACCCCAAAAGTATCTCACCAAGAGGATCAAGGGTCTCAAACAGATGCCATATGCTGCTCGGTTAAAAAAACTCCAGCTCTACTCAGTTGCATACCGCCTACTTCGAGGCGATCTATGCCTGACATACAAAGCTATGTCAAATCCAGAATTAATGGACATGCTCCACCTCAGTAAATCTAAATCCCTTAGAGCCACACGCTCGAGGGACTTGAACCTCAGCACAGAAATAAATAGAACTTTCTGGAGGGACAGGTTCATAACCCAGAGGCTCCTTTCGCTCTGGAATAGAATTTCAGTTCATGTGAGGCAGAGCACCTCACTGAATCTCTTCAAGAAGAATCTCGATAAGTGGATGGGGGATCGTAGGTTTGTCCCAGGGATTACTCCCGTGTCACTATTAGACAGAGGCACAGTAAACTAAACCTTAAAAAGGGCACAGTATACTCAAATCAAGGGGTGGCATAAGCCATACAGAATCGGGCTAGGCTTATAATTGCCCCAGGGCAGATAGCCTAGTATGAACCTATGAACCTATATCATGTGTCTGTCTGTGTGTCTGCCTGTGTGTCTGTACTGTGATATATAACTGGTAATGTACAGTTCTAGTCTGCCCCTCACAGGTGTTGATGTAGGTGTGTTGGCCTCCTGTGGTCCACCTGCTGTTAGTGTCCCCACAGACTCTAGCAGTGATGATGAAAGTATGATTAAGGCACAGGCAGAGTTGTCAGGGGCTGAATCTGTGCCATTGGTTGGCATTCCACCTGTATCCCACTCTTCCCCGCACACAGTTGTCATGCCTACACATACCCCATCATCAGTGGCCATAGTGGAAGGACAGGTAGTGGGTGGTAGCATGGAACAGGAAAGTGTGGAGACTATGGAAGGTGTGTCTGCACACCATAATCCCAGCCAACTGACTGGCAATGTCCCACACAGGCATGTGCCAAGAGCTGCTTGTAGGGGGGCTTCTGGCCAACATGCCCCTGCAAGACATAGCATGTCAGCAGGTGTCACCAGATGCAAGTTACAGACTGTAATGGAGGCACAGGCACAGTTTGAACAGCACAGCAGAGAAGGTCTGTGGCTTCAGAGGGCTGCTGTCTGTTCTTTAACTGATGACATCCACACAATTGCAAATGCTCACCATCAGCTTGCAGATGTTTTGGATGCACGATTGTGTGACATGGTGGGAGTCCTTGACCGTGGCATGTTGATCCTCGAGCGTGGAATGTCTGTGCTAGAACATCTGGTGTGAGTAAGGCGTTGGGCACGTGGACATAGGCCAGCTACAGCAACTGTTGAAGGTTTCTGTGAACATTCTACTTCATATGCCTGCTCCCATAGTGGCGGTAGCAGCAGCATTGGAGTTGCTGCTGTGCTGTCCACACCAGGACACAGCAGGCCACGTGCACATTGTCCTGGATGGTTCCAACAGGGGCACAGTTCTGGTGGACATGTGTCGTCAGACAGTACCCAATCTGGGCCTCTGCCTGGTAGTGGCCTTGCAACCCCTGGCAGGCACAGGTCATGTGGCTATCGCCAGAGACCGTGAACTGTACAACCTGCCCTGTACAGTCTGCAGCTGTCAATAATACCCCTGTGTAGGCCAGCCACATGCCAGACCAGTGTGCATACATACACACACACACACACACACAGAAACAAATGTAGGGCACCTCAACACACACATACGCATAACATTCACACATGCCCAATGAGATACAAGGCCTTAACCCACACACATGATGTCATCCAATAGTGTAGCCCAGGCCTATGGCAAACATTATCACCCTGTGCATATGATGATGCCTGTGCTGCATCCCTGTCATCCATACTATTGGTGCAGGGACATGGTCATATGGTCTGATGCACAGGGTGAACATACTAGGAAGACAATTGTAGATTACCATTGTTGAGTAGTGTTGACAGGCAGCAGACATACCATGTAGTAGAGTTTTAGAATGCATTGTGTACTGTTGACAGTATGTATCATGTGTAACACCAGTAATTGCATGTTGATCTTGATGTTCTGCCTTCCTCTTGCAGGTATTATTGCATGTGCCAAATGTGTGCATACAGACTACAAGGGGATGTCAGTGTTTACAGTTAGTGTCCCATATGTAACATCAGATTACTCACAGGTCTGTATGACAATACCAGCATGCACTTCGTAGCTTTCACATCACAGTTATAATCTTCCAAGTTTCAAACATGTTTACTGATATAATGGTTCACGAGCATGATAGCTGTGTAGTAAGCTACTGTGGCCAGAGCCTCACATCCATACTGGGTGTCATCACAGGTATAGTTACGTGGAGCTGGGAGAAGTTAAAAGAGTGGTTCAGAAGATGACAAGGATAAAGGCCAGTTGAAAAGGTGGTTTCTCTTTGGAAAGCAGTTATACCCGCTGTCATGAGAGGATGCAAACACACATACACTCAGGGATTCACAGACACAGAAATACACACTCTGACACACACACACACACACTCTGACACACACACACACACACACACACACACACACACACACACACACACACACACACACACACACACACACACACACACACACACACACACACACACTTACTAGTGTTGGGATTAGAACCCCTGCCCATGTACAAATCATTATTATAGTACTACGCAGTTACGAGATGCGCCACAGAGATTGCACATTTACAGGCAGTCAGAATGGCCTTCTACGATTGAGGACATCCACAGGGATACTAGATTGTGGTGAGTTTATGTGGGGAGGGGGGTATATCAGTAGACTATGGTAAAACAAGCCTCACTCCAGGGCTTACACATGTACAGGCAGTTAGAATGCCCTTCTAAGATTGATGAATTCAACAGGGGGACTAGATTGCAATGAGTGGATGTGGGGAGGGAGTTTTATCTTTTGATTATGATAAAATACAGCCTCACTCCAGGGATCAGACAGCCACACACACACACACACACACACACACACACACACACACACACACACACACACACACACACACACACTGTGGCATTCACAAAGATATACACCTAAGTCACACACATACAGACACTTAACATGTGTGAGATTCACACCCCTGCCTATGTCTTACTTTTTACACTTCACTCTGTACAGATGTCTACAACAGTGTACAGGAGAGTAAAAGACATTGGGGATGTGTTCCCCACCATACGTGACATATATGGACACACACACACACCCACACTTGCCAGTACAGGGAATCAAACACCTGCCTATCTCATGATAGGTATTACAGAGTTACAGCACTAGCGCATGTGCTACACAGCTTACTGGCTTTTACCTTTGCCAGCTGTGCTGACATATGCACAATATATGCACAGGGAAGGTGTTTCTGTTACAGGTGTCAAGAGGTTTGCCTTCAGTGTCACCCTTACTGCATTCTACTGTGTGTGTCTTCCCCTTCACTCAACAACACCAGAGCTTAGCAGGTACACAGATTATTGTAGGAATTGTTGTAACACACCTGTGAGCTGTCTTCAGTAATCATTCATCTGCAAAGTAGCCCCACCACTTAGTAGTTATGTCCAAACATCTGTCCATACGTAAAGTACAGCTTACTGAACTTTGAGCATATCACCATATACACTAGGCAGTGTTGAGGCTGCATTGCACCTGCATGCTGTAGTAAGACAACAGTCACATTCAAACATCACACACTCCACACACATGGAATCTAAACACACATCAGTACATGTACACATATGCAGTCTCCATCAGTAAGTGGACTATTAGGTCAAGAGGATACATTCCACACCTTCCCCACACCATGTGTGAAACCTAGCTGAGCATTACACCATATTGGATGCTCTGTTCATGTACCGGTAAGACACAAAACCACCTTCACTGAGTAGCTACATGGACGTTTACACCAACAGCACATATCAGCAAATGACACACACAGCAATATTCCATGTCATGATGCCACAAACTGTTAGTTGACAGTTCCACTGTGTTGCCAGGGCACTGTAATGGTCAACAGTGAGCACATCATATTTGCCACACACACCTCATATTTCCACACACACCTTATGATTACTGAAAGAGTGCCAGCAATGTGCTCTGTTTGAGCTAGACATTACACTTGTTTAAGCATGTGTGAGCTGTGTGGCTTATGAACATCTCACCCCAGCACGTTGTGGGTATTGTGTTAAGGTGCATGTCCAGACAGCACACAGCATGCATGGCTTGGATTGTTGACATGGGGTATATGTAGGAGCTGTGGGTCACACATGGCTCTACATGTCATGGACATATCACCTGTTACTACTCCGGAACATTCAGAGCATAGCTGTATTTCCCTGAGTCTGTCAATACGGTCCTGCTATATGTGTATGTTTGTAGGCATTGCATTTGGTGGACATGTCTAATGACATACATGCCACATG
Source organism: Protopterus annectens (assembly GCF_019279795.1). Lineage (NCBI taxonomy): Eukaryota > Metazoa > Chordata > Ceratodontiformes > Protopteridae > Protopterus > Protopterus annectens. The sequence goes on from NC_056743.1 coordinate 198,322,991, forward strand.
GAGTGTTTTATGATATGATAGGTGTCATGGGTGACCAGTAGAGAGGGATTATTACCTCTGTCAACATAGATATCAAACCTTATGTACTGTTAGCATTCAACAGCCATGGACCTGTCTTCCATGTGCATGTGTGTAATGAATGTAGCCAACTGTATGTACAAAGGACAACAACAGCTATGGTATTTACATGTATGGTGTATGAGTGTGGGATGTACATATCCAGGGCAGGTACGTCTAGGTCATATCCGACCATGAGGGTGTTGTTTACTGGTGTATAGCAACAGTCAACTGTGTTACTGCTGACAACATCCAAGGGACCTGGTATGTGTACAGCTGACCTGGTTAGAAACAGTGGTATTATTGAATTGCATAACACATTTTGAAACTGTGTCAGTATATGGGTACTTTGAACAGTTGATGTAGGGCTAGGTACAGTCCACCAGTCAAAGGTTATTTGCTGTTGTACCATACTATTTTATACCACATTTATGGATGTGTGTTGGTAGTCTGAGGACAGGGTGGGGCTTGTATATGAGGTTACAAGCTAGAATGCAGCTTTTGCCACTGTCACGTGTACCTGACTCATCTGTGATGAATTATGTTGGGGTAGTGGTCATTACTTGTGAGTAGCCTGTATGAATATGGGGACACCACCACCTGGAGTGGTCTGTACCAGTGTTTTGGCCCACATGTTTGGATCTGAGTTATATGGTGGTAGTGCTGTTGTGCACTACAGAGCCTTCAGCCAGGTGTTCCTCACTGCACAGATGTCAGTATTCCCCATTGTAGGTTCTACATCGAGCAAGTGGATTATTAAAGCCACACATCTAGCACTGGTTAGCATAAGCATCCAATGCAATTGTCTTGTAGGTGTCAGGGTGTTAATTCTGTGTTTAGGACATTTGCCTTGGAATGGCACTATATGGGTAAATGCAACCTAGATATTATCCACAGTTTGAATAATGGCTGCTTGTGAGATGTCACAAAGGCTTGTCTTCTTTCACTCATGTCATCCTGGAATGACAGACACTGGACAACCTCATAATTACAGAAGGACATTGGCATATTGTATTGGTGAAGCAGTTGCCACTCGTACCACAACATCACTGTGAGCGGCAGTATTGTGCTTGGTATCACATGCTACATCTAAGATGACGGGCAGCAGCAGATGTTGTGTAGATGACCATTGTGAGATATACTTAGTGGAACAGTCCTGCTAATAATGACAACTACTAACGGAGGTGGCCGAGGTAATCTTGACACCTGCACCTCAGTACCATTAGACAATGGGGCTCACATATTATGTTTGCACATGCCACTGTTCCAACTATGATGCCACTGTCCACAACCTAATATCAATGTATGCCTTTCAGGGCAGCTATATGTGTGACACATGCTGTACTTTGCATCCACCTGTTCATAGGTAGTTACTAGGCTATTGGCCCTAGGGCCTATATAAGCCTAGCCAAAGGTACCCAGGCTTTCGCCACCCAAGAAAATTATTTTCCTGTGCCACTATCTTGCAGAGCCATAGAAGTGATCCCCGGGGTGAATTTCCTATCTCCCATCCAATCATCAAGATTTTTCTTGAACAGTGCTAATGAGGAGCTTTGTTTGATATAGATAGGTAGTTTGCTCCAAAGTATGGGAAGTCTCTGGGACAGGAATCTATCCCTCCAGCATGTTCTGTTTATTGTGGTGACGAGGTTTAGGTCCCTAGAGCGTGTTGCTCATAGGGATTGGGATTTCTTTAAGTGGAGCATGTCTAAAAGCTCTGGGTTTAACATAGCTTTGTGTGTTAGGCAGAGATCACCTCTGAGTAGGCGATATGCAACGGAGTAAAGCTGCAGTTTTTTGAGACGGTCTGCATAGGGCATCTCTTTGAGGCCAGTAATCCTCTTTGTGAGGTATTTCTGTGGCCTTTCCAGTTGTTGTAGATGTCTTGTGAGGTACATACCAAAAGGGGCATTGTATAATGGGTCTAATGAGTGACGAGTAGAGGGGAACAATGACCTCTTTTTTCCTGGATGAGAAACCTTTTGTGATGAGATGTGCCACATAGAAGGATTTCCTGACTACTGTGGCGATGTGATTATCAAAGGAGAGACTACTGTCCACCTGTGTCCTAAGGTCTCTTATCACACTTTCGGTGTTAAGTAGACTACCACCTATGTGGTAGTTCATGGGTACTGATTTTTTACCAAAAGGAATGACAATGCACTTTTTGGCATTGAGCTTGAGGCCATGGCTTTGACACCAGGCATCTGTCTCAGCAAGGCCCTTTTGTAGGATGTCCACATCTTTTGGAGTTTTGATTATGGCTCCTAGTTTGCAATCATCTACGAACTTTGTTAACCAAAGATATTCTGTGTTGGCCTGTACTTCAGAGAAGTAGATACCAAACAGGAGAGGACCCAGGACTGAACCCTGTGGTACTCCACTTGTCACTGATCTGAAGCTGGATTTGGAGTCTGCTACTTTCACAGTGTGGGTTCTGTCAGTGAGCCAGTTGGCAACCCATCTTGTGACATAGGGATTTATACCTAGTTTAGTGAGTTTATCTACAATTCCAGGGTGGGGGATGGTGTCAAAAGCCTTGGTGAGATCTAGATAGGCTATGTGAACCACCTTACCCTCATCTACGGCTTTGCTGACTTCTTCAAAGATGTCTATCAGGTTTAGGAGACATGATCTTCCTTTTACAAACCCGAACTGGGTGGGGTCCTGAGTTTGGAGATTACCAATGTCATTGTTTATAAGTTCCATGATGATACGCTCCATAGCCTTGCAGACCAGGCTTGTTAGGCTAATGGGGCAGTAGTTTCTGGGGTCTGTGGTGGCTCCCCCTTTGTGGAGTGGGATAACTGTCACTGTGTGCCATTCAGTGGGCACATAGTCTGAGGTGAGGCTATGATTGAACATGGTACTTAGGTGGGGTGCCAGTTCGTTCTGTAGTTCATGTAGAACATAGCCTGGGATGTCGTCAGGTCCCATGGATGCTGTGTTCTTGGCTTTGGATAGTGGGTTTTTTTACCTGTGCAGCCGTGATTACAGGAGCTTTGCATTCTTCTGGTATAGAGATGGGCCGTTTAGGGCATGACAGAGGGGTAAAGTTAGCACTGAACCTATCTGCCAGGATGTTGGCAATATCCGTTGGTTCTGTATATTTAGTGCCATTGTGCTGTAACTCAGAGCAGATCTGAGTGTTGCCATTGACATTCTTGACATAGCTATAGAATGCTTTGTGGTTGTCTTTAGAGTCAGTGGCGATTTTGTTTTTATAACTAGCTTTGGAGGATTTTATGAGGGATCTCAGCTTCTTACTGAAGCTGACCAGGGAGTTTCTCCAATCATGGGATTTTACCCCTTTTTTTGCAACAGTTTCTTTCTTCTGTTGTAGAGTTTGTTTATGACAGGGGACCACCAGATTGGCTTCCTTTTTTGGAGGATAGCATCTTGGTTCTGTTAGGGATTGCACAATCCATGCACTCATGTAAGTGCTTATAAAGTGCATTTGTGTAGGATTCAGCAGTCATATCTCTATTGTCCGTCAGCATGGGTGTCGTGAAGTTTGCCACTTCTGTCTTAAGAAGTGTGAAGTTGGCTTTGGAGAAAGTTTTTACTGTGGTTTCCCTAATGTGTGTCCCAGTTAACCAATTGTCTGTCATTTCCACACATGCATGCTTCACACATATATGGCAGTACTTCTTGTACATGTATGCATGTGTATCACACAGCACAGACACAGATATATCATTTATGGGCCACATACAGGTATCTGTTAGTAAACCTGTATGATGTGCATATATACTGACAGTTAAGATGTACATAGCTGTAAACCTGTGTGTTTACAATAGGAGTTCATTACAACGTGTTCTGTACATATCAGTGTATGAGCATGCCCATTGTGGCCTTCTGTAGTTAGAATCGGATTGCATCCAAAACAGCCCTGTGCTACTAAGTGTATGAGCATGCCCACTGTCACCTTGTGTAATTGGAGTCAATGCATCCAAGCAAGTCCTGTGATTCTAAGTGTATGAGCATGCCCACTGTAACCCTGTATAGCGATAGTAGCAGTCCATTCCACAGATGGAATACTCCAGTACAGGGCTTGTTGTGCTACAAATACACCTATCAGGCCTACCTATGTCTTACCTGCAGGTGATGTGTCTTGTTTGTGCATGCAGGTTGTAATGGACTCCTACTTTAAACACACGGGTTTACAGCTATGTACATCTTAACGGGTGTCCTCAATCTTAAAAGGGCATTCTGACTGCCTGGAAATGTGTAATCTCTGTGGCGCATCTCGTAACTGCATAGTACTGTAATAGTGATCTGTAGATAGGCTGGAGTTCTGATCCCACCACTGGCAAGTGTGTGTGTGTGTGTGTGTGTGTGTGTGTGTGTGTGTGTGTGTGTGTGTGTGTGTGTGTGTGTGTGTTTGTGTATTTGTGTCTGTATCCCATCATGAGAGTGGGCTTTACTGCTTTCCAAAAAAAAAAAAAACACCTTTTGCGCTGGCGTTTATCCTTGTCATCTGCTACACCACCCTTTTCCCCCTTCCCCACTCCAAGTAATCATTCCTGTGATGTCACCCAGCTCAAACGCAGAATCAGATTAACTGTAATTGTATGGGTTCTGTGCCACATCCCCCAACTGCTTACCACTCTACTAGTAAACTTTACATAGGCAAGACCTGTAAACACAATACTGGCAAGTGTTTGTGACTACCCTGTAGCCAGGCATACACATGTGTTATGTCTTTTAACATGCTGCACACCATGGTAGTCATCTGTGTTTGAGTGGAGTCTACAGAATATTACATAGGTAGGAATAGAAAAGAATAAACACTCACGAATGTCTACTGTTGGGTATGTTATTTTCCTGTGCCACTGTCAAGCAGTGGCACAGAAGTGATCCCCGGGGTATATTTCCTTACCCATCATTCCCCCCCAAACTCCTCAATCTCTGGGTTGTATTTCCTTACCCATCTGTCCCCACCCCAAACTCCACGTACACAACAACCATCCCTTCTCTGGTGTACTAATTAAAATTAGAATGTTATAATACAAGAATTGCCTGTGCCTTGTGTACACTTCAGTTCTTTCAGAATCCTTCTGTGTCACAAAGGGCGTTCAGAGATGTTTATATATATGGCTATACATGTGTCTGTGTATATACATATATATATATATATATATATGTGTGTGTGTGTGTGTGTGTACATCACAGAAATGCATATATATATATATATATATATATATATATATATATATATAGTATGTATTTCAAACAGTTGTACATATGTAGACTTGTCTAAGTTGTTTCACAAAGTACAGTACATTAAAAGGTACTGTACATATGTACACAAAGTGACTGCCCCATGTGTTTTCAGTACTGTGGAATACCTGTAGTAAACGGTGTATTCTAAAAACCATGAAACATGTATATAACTCAGATGGCTTAGTGGTTTGCCCAGTGATTATGGTGTGCATGGTCCAGGGTTCAAGACCTGCGAGGGTTGTTAATAACTTTGTTTATGCCAGAATGAGGCGGGTGTAAATGTGTTTTTGCGACAGTAAGCAGCGGGTAAACACGTTTAAAAGAAATGTAAAACTCGCAGTACACTTGTAATGCCCTTCTTTGGTAATCCTGCTGATGTCATTCATTGTGAAATGCACCTTTGGGGAAGAGGTGCTTCAGTAATGTCTGTGGCGTGTACTATGACTGCGTACTGCTGTAGTGTAATAAACTAGTTAGGTAGGGGTTCAAATACCACAGATGACAGGTGTGCGAGTGTGTGTGTGTGACTTGTATCCTCTGTAGTGGTGGTTGTAAGTGTGTGACACCTGTGGGCAATGTAGAGGGGGTTTTGCATATTTTGTATGTTGGCCGTACTCTATATTACAATGTCAGCCATACAGGGATGACAGATATACATTAGCTGTGTGGCTGGGGTGCAAAGCTATACCCATACAAGTGACATCAAGGCCTGCCAATCACAGTTAGCAACTCCACTATTACCCAGAGCACACACTCAACCCATGTGTCATACACACACACATGCCTAGGCAACAGCTAATATATGGGTGGTACACTGCATATTGGCCACTGATAGTAACTATGCACTGATAGCAGTGGGCTACAATGGGAATGTCACCCTGGCCATCTGTCCAGTATGCATGTACATGCACACAATGCACCTCCACCATGTTCCCCAATGGACACCTGCACCACCTATGGTGCCTTCACATGTAACTCACAATGGACATACCATGCCTGACAACATGCTTACAAGTGCTTTACAGTGCCTTAATCACTCTGTATCCATCAGCCCTTATTCTGCCTAGTAACAAAATAAACAACCTCTGGTAGGCTTGAACCAAGGACCATGCACACCATAGCCAAAGTGATTTACCTCTAAGCCACCTCAGATATACATAACCCTGCTGTAGTCACAAACATATCATCTGGCCCAGTCATTCAACAGTACAGAAAATGTATTCCAACATGTAGATGTATGTGTGTGTGAGAATATATTAATGTCTAAACAGATACACATGTGTATGTATATATATATATATATATATATATATATATATATATATATATATATATATATATATATATATATATATATATATATATATATATATAAATATATATATATATATATATATATATATATATATATATATATATATATATATATATATATATATATACACATATGTGCAAGCAGATATTTATATCTATATAGGTGTATACGGACATACATCTGTAGATAAGATGGGAACGTAGCAGAAACATATATGTCCAAATGTACCATTAATGGGGTTGACAGGCACAAACAAGGTATGACATGCACGAATAGTTATTCCCCCCACAGCCAAACATGTCTGCCCTGCAATACACTACCACCTGTTGCAGATCCCATAACCAGGACCTTACACAGCAAGGCCACAAGATGTTGACGGTACCCCATCCCACCTGTATGATGTCAGGATGGTATCCATAACATATCATGCAGTACAGTCAGGCTCATAATGTCTCCCATTTTGTAGTCATCTGTTACCTTTGTTAGCCAGAGTCCTGTACTGTTGGCCTGTACTACAGAGATGTAGATTTCAAACAGTGGTCCCAGGACTGAACCCTGAGGTACTCCACCTGTCACTTGTCTGGGGATGGCTTTGGAGATGGTTACACCTACAGTTTGGGTCCTGTCAGTAAGCCATGTGACACACCATTGAGTGGCATAGGGATGTATCCCCGGATTAGTATGTTAATCTATGTTTCCAGACTGATGTATGGTATTGAAGGGTTTGGCAAGTCCACATAGGCACTGTGCACTGCCTTACCCTCTTCAACAGCTATGCAGACTGAGTCAAAGCAGACGATCGGTTTCAGGAGGCAAGAGTGGCCCTCCATGAGCCCAATCTGTGTGGGGTCCAGTGCTTGAGGGCTGCCAATGTCTGTGTTCCAAACCTCCCTGATAATGGCCATGCAGATCGGGCTCATCAGACTGATGTGACAGTAGTTCCAGGGATCCAAGGTGGATCCCCCTTGTGGAGTGGGATAACTGCAGCTGTACGCCTCTCAGTGGGCACCAGGCCTGATGTGTGGTTATGATTACACATGACAGTCTGGTCCCATGGATTATGTATTCTTAGCTGTAGATAGTGCGGTTTCTGCCTGTGTGGCCGTGATTACTGGCCAATGGAACTCTGTTCATATTGCCATGGGCCCTTTTGGGGGTGAGAGGAGGTGACTGTGGCACTAAAATCCACCAGGATATTGGCACAATCCGTGGATGCTGTCTGTGTAATGCCATTCTGCCATAGCTCAGAGCCCTTCTCAGCATTGCCAGTTAGATTCTGAACATAACTATAGAATGCTGTGTGGCTGTCTATGGAATCTGTGGTGATTTTAGTTACATAACCAGCTTTGGAGGATTCCATGAGGGATCTCATCGTCTTACTGTGGTTGGTAAGGGAGTTGTTTGCATCCTTGGAGTATCCATTTTGCTTCAACAGTGTCTACCTTCTGTTGTATACTTTGTTAATGGCAGGAGACCACCAGACTGGCTTGCTTATTTGGGAGGTGAGCGTTGTGGTTCCATTTGGGATGTCAGGAATCATGCACAAGTGGATATGCTCATACAGTACCTTCTTCCAGGATTCATCAGTAGAACTGTCAGCTCCTGTCTCCATGGGTCTCACAAACATTGTCACTTCTGCCTTGAGTAGCATGAAGTTGGCATTGGAGAGGTCTTTTATGGACCACTGTATATACATTCCTTTCACATGTTCACTTTGATTAGCCTATGGTGGGATTACTGTGGCGAAACCTCAGCCTCATGTACTGTTGTGATGGCTTAGTGGTTAGTTACTGTGACTATGATGTACAGGGTCCTGGGTTTCATGACCTGCAAAGGTGGGTTATTTTGGTCTGGCCAGGACAGCAGTTAATGCATACAGACTAATCATGGCAATTTAGGTTAGTCACAATCAATACAATTCAAATGCCCTACATTGGCAATTCTGCACCTTTGGGGAAACGAGTACTCCAGCAATCTCTGTGGTGCATGCTATAACAGTGTAATGCTGTAGTGTGATATAGAACTCTGGTAGGGGTTCTAGTCCCACACATCGGAGTTGGGGATGCTTTTGTGTCTGTTCCTATGCCAGTGTGGAGAGCACTGCATGTTTGGCTAGTCACACTCACTACAATTCATTGCCCCTACTTTGGCAATCCTGCTGATGTCACCCACCTAGATATACACCTCTGGGGATGCTGTAACCCAGTAATCTCCTTAACGTGTCCTGTAACTGTGTGCTGTTGTAGTGTGGTAAAGTAGTTAGTTAGGTGTTCTAATCCCACACCTGGCAATTGTGTGTGTTTGTGTTCATCCGTCTGTCTCTGCTTGAGTAGAGAACAATGCTTTTTAGAGTAGTCACACTTCATACAATTCACATACCCAACATTGCCAAGGCATTCAGGATTAGGCTGCTGATGTCACCCACCTGGAAATACACATCTGGGAACCTTGTAGCCCAGTAATCTCTATAGCACATGCTATAACTGTGTAATGCTGTAGTGTGATGAACTAGTTAGGTAGGAGTTCTATTCTGAGACATGGCAGGTGTGTGTGTTTGTGTGTGTTTCTCAGTCATATCCTGTGTGTCTCACAACTGGACTTGTTGATAGTGGGTCTTGTACTTTTACTATGTGGTGGCCATATTATATGTCACAATGTCCACCTGACGAGGATTACAGATATCAATCAGCCAAGAGACTGATTTGGCAAGCCATAACTCTACATCTGATAAAAGGCCTGGTGAACAAAGTAAGCAACCCTAATATTACCTGGAATACAGTCTGAACCCATGTCTCATACAGAAACACACTTGCCTAGAAGACTGCCGCTACATTCCTAGTACCCTGCATATTGCTGACAGATAGTAAGCATGGTGTGATTGCAGTGGGCTGCAGAGGGCATGGCACCCTGTCCACCGGTACAATAGGCACATAATTGCGGACAATGCACCATCACTATGTTCCCCACTGGATGCCTGCAACATATGTGGTGCCATCAAATTTGATCCACAAAGGACATACCATGCCTTACACACATGCCCTATATGGACAGATGCCACTGACACTGGGGAATATCTGTATCATGCCATCAGTGCAGGTGGCACAGAGCACCAGCACATTTGTAGAAGACATGGGCAGGTATGGACCTCCCCTACACCTTTCCTGCACATCCCTAGCTATCTTGCTTACTGTCTTTTCCTCTTTTGCCCCTTTTTACCACCTTCCTGCAATAAGAGTGTCTACGCCTGTTCGCACGGGGGTAAGCATGAGCAAGCACTTTTAAGCAGAAATAGGCAGGTTTCAGCCTGTTTGCTTGGGGGTTAGTACTGCCTACATAGGTTAAGTAATCTAGAAGCTAACTGAGTGTGAGAAACTGTAACCGGCTGTTAGCACTGCATCCTGACTCGCAAACACACTAACTAGTAATTACATATTCTTACTACTGCTTATTTATGCTTATACCCGCTTACTACTACCTTATTCATTATGACACTGACACTTCACTCCTTTTCACTTTTAATTGTTATTATGCAGGTTGTACAGCAGACGAATGTCAAAATATGTTCATATACAGATTTCCAATGGAAAATGGTATGTGCTGCAGTGGGATTCGAACCGGGAATGTCTGTTCATTAGGCAGATGCTCTAACCACTACACTTTTGCTGTGCTGCTTTATTTGCATATATACCCATATACCCATGGATCCTAGTTCCCCAAACACCCACCCCAACACTTCACTGACACAGCAGTCATCCATTCTCCAGTTGGATGCACAGTGTATCCACACCACTACACATTGGCCACTCCCTACTCCTGTAGACCCATCCCATGGATTGACTCACTCCACGTATCCTCAGACATCCCAACCTTTTAGTCCACAAACATTGGTGAAATGAGCGACCAATAGGACACTATTCCCAGTTTTTGGGTTGTCCCACCTGGAACACACGTCTTTATTTCAAGATTAGACTCTATACTTCATTACTTTGTTACTCCCGTTAACAAGACACTACAATAAATTAATAACTATAACTATGTGAAAACGCACACGTTACACATGAAAACTAATAATGTACGAGTTCGGCAAAATTATATTACAAATAAGACTGGTTTAGTGATTGGCGTTGCCGTAGCCGGCAAATCACAGGAATGATTCCACTATTTCATAGTGAGGAAGTCTTCACATTTGATTTTTTTGAGAACAGCACTGACTTCAAACAAAATACACACTTATGCATTTTTGCAGATTCGTCCCTTCCCGTAACTCTAATACTATAGTACTGCAATATACAACGGAAACAAAACAACAACTTATTTCGCCTTGGAATTGTATATCCCAGCAAAATCGTGTCAAATGTCGCAAACAAATGAGAATATATATATATATATATATATATATATATATATATATATATATATATATATATATGTATATGACAAGCATTTCATGACAGTCTAAGTGAGGCCTGCACTGTTACAAAGGCCATGCGTTTTGCATGTTATTGAGTCGGGATATATAAGCCACAGTGCAGAGAAGAGGTTCATCATCTTTTCTGTAATGCACTATACATAAATGTTTATTTATTTAACATCTGTTAACTAAGTATGCAGACTGTTCCAAGTCAGGACTCCATTCAGTCATGACTTCAACCTTAGAGGCCAAACAACACAACTAAACATACACGAGAATCATACCTCTCAACCTCTTAATGTAAGATGTCTAGCCAAAGCCAAATATAATTGGGGGGGCAAAGATTGGGACATACTGGGATCAATTCAGTAGCTGTGCTTGACAGAGGCTCCGTAAATCGATCAATGGGGCGGAATACGCCGACACACCTGGGCTAGGCTTATACATGCCCTTGGGCAGATAGCCTAGTACCTACCTATGGACCTATTACATTTATGGTTATACATAACCTATTATTCTATCTACTGTCGAGGTTTGTAGGGGCACTTTCATGTTATTTATGTCTGCAAAAGGAATGAATGTGGTACAGGGAATGTACGTCTACATATGGATGTATGTATGTGTGTATGCAAATATAATTATAACAAACTCACTGACCTCCACGAGGTGGTCCAATTAGAACCGGGCCATCCAACCCTGACAAGCCTGGATCCATAATTTCATACCCATGGTTCCTCCACCCCACTCGAGTTCAACATACACGCAAACCATCCATTCTCCAGTTGCTATCACAGCCATAACACACCTCCACACATTGCCCTCTCCCTAGCATTAGGGACCCTACACGTATGTTGTCCCAACCCATGTATCATCAGGCTCTCCCACCATTTAGTCCTTGAACATACCTGCCCTTTCTTGTGTAATGGTCGGAAGTCCAAATATCCTAGCAGTTTTTGGGTAGTAATTGTTTGTAAGGTAGACTTAGCAGGTCAACAATGTTACTCCCACTGGAAGTATCCTGCCTGTGGTTTGAATAGCAGTGATTTGCTCACCCTTGCCCAGCTTGATATGACATAAGATGACAGCACTAAATAATACAGGAGTTGCTGTTGTTTTCCTTCTCATTCTTTTTGTATGCTGTATTGTCACAACATTCATTCTTTATATATGTGTATTATATCTGTACATACACATGCACATACATCTACATAATTATATACATTTCCTGTGCTGTTGCATGACTGTGCTGGATGATATGTTTGTGATAACATCAGATATATGTATATCTGACATGGCTTAGTGGTAAATCACATTGGCTGTGGTGTGCAGGGTCCTGGGTTTGACCTTTGCAGAGGCCATTTATTTTTTTGCTGGGCAGAACAAGGGCCATTGGATACAGAGTGATTGAAGCACTTTTAAGCAGTTGTGAGCAGGTGTGTGTGGGTTAGTGCGACGGTAAGCTGTGCTAACTTCCGATTACAGTTTCTTAAATTCAGTTAGCTTCTACTATGCTTAATGTGTGTAGGCACTGCTTACACCCACGCAAATGCACTTAAACATGCTTACTAGTACTTATATATGTTTACTACTGCTTATTTGTGCTTACATCTGCTTACTAGTACCTTATTCATTATGACACTACCACTTTAATTAAATGACATTAGTTAAACAATTAATGCAGTACTCCAGTTCACATTTACATGTTATTATGTAGATTATACTGCAGTAAGATGTAAAAATATGTTCATATACGCATTCCACATGGAATGTGCTGCAGTGGGACTCGAACCGTGAATACCTGTTCATTAGGCGGATGCACTAACCACTACACCGTTGACGTTAACGTTGATTCCGCATATTTTTTTCTATTTGGATGATTTTGACATGTAGGCTACGCTAAGCAAAGGGCAGCGACTCACAAACAAGCTGCGCTTCACTTACACTTTCAATAACGAAGCAATACAAATGTAAAATAGGGACACTGGGAATTTAAATATAATAGTTCTAGGGACAGGGGCTCAACATTCCACTATGTGCTTGTGTGTTTACTACTTTAATTTTATTTCAGCGTTCATGGACACTCTTGTGTGCTTTGCATACATTTCAGTATCCACGGACACTGAATTAATTGCTTACTATTAGAGGCGGGCTCTAATAATCAGCATTGTAGGTTGTGCAACTGTGGGGGCATGTTTAAGCCTCCGTGCTGTGCTTAAACATGTCCCCTGCACTCACACACTTTTCCTGTGCAAGTAGAGGGTCCAGCAGCACACCCTCATAAATATTCATGTAGTGCTGCTGCACCATGTCTGAGGAGGACGCTTGGTGCAAGGCTAAAACCATCCTTGCACCGAGCTTCATGAATCTAGGGGATTGTTCCCAGATTTCCCATGAAAAGGGACCATGTATTCCGTGGGATTACCTGGCTAACAAATGTAATTTATTTATATTACATAGTTCTAAGTACATAATTTGATAGAAATAGCTTTATGGATAAAATTCTGTAAGCAGAATTCTAAACACAGAATTTTGCAGATATAATTCTACAGACAAAAATCTAATCATGTAATTTTACAGAGAAAATTCTACAGAGAAATTCTAAATACAGAATTCTAGAGAAAGAATGCTACAGATGAAACCTTACTGATTGAATTCCACAGTTCAGATTCAAAAGATAAAATTTGGTACAGAATTTTAATGACAGAATACTAAACACAGAATTCTGCAAACAGAATTTTATAAATGGAATTCTTGCATGGATGTTTACAGTTTGAAGTCATCAGCTTAGATGATATAGAAGAAAACTGAGCAAAGAATGCTGCAGATAGACATCTAATCCAGAATTATACACACAGAATTTTAGCAATGGAATTCTAAATACAGAATTATGCAGATAACATTTTAAACATAGAATTCTATAGATGGCATTCAAAGAACATACTTCTACAGATAGAACTATATAGACAATAATCGAGATATGTAATCTTCTGAGTAGAATTCCAAGCATAAAATTCTACCAGTAGAATTGTAAGAACAGCATTTTGCATAGAAAATTTAGTAGAATTACACACGTAAAATTCTATGTATATTAGACAGATAGGTGTTGATAGAGAATAATTTACAATGAAGTCAACGGTAAGAGTACAGCAAAAATTCTAAACACAGATTTCCAGAGATGGTATTCTAAACTTATAATGCTGCAGGTAGTATCCCAAACACAGAATGCCATAGATATAACTTTAAATGCAGAATTTTACAAACATAATTTCAAACAGAAAATTCTACAAATAGAATTCTAGACAGACTTCTACAGTAATATGATAAACAGAAAATTATAGGGTTAGAATTCTACAGATAGAATTCTAAACATTGAACTTTAAAGAAGGTATTCTTAAACGCATCAACATCAACTACTTTTTTCCATTTTTGTTCATGGAGTCAGGGTGTCACATGAACAGAGACAATCTCCATAAGCAAACATTCACACCATTGAGGGAATTCATAACATAAAGTTCTAAACACAGTAGACTACTGATAGGATGCAACAGATATAATGCAAACATTGAATTTTATAGAAAAAAATTCAAAATACAGAATTCTGCTGAAACAATTCTACAAATGGAATTCTATGGCTCAAAATCCAGCTTCAAATTCTACCGTTAAAATATAAACACAGAATTCTATAGTTATAATTCTCCACTTCATCAAGTTAGAATCTGATAAATAACCAGTTTGCCAAGATCAACTGGTTATAAACTTTCCAGACAAAAAATTCAGTGTTTTTTACAGGAAGAAAACATCATGCACTCCATATATGGGCATCTTCCTTGTACTTTTGCATCCATACTCCACAATCACATAAAGGCAAATGGGAATTCCATAAAACAAGGGAATCACTACTGCTGCACTCTTCAAGACTTCATTGACAATGATTTTCTACGGAAAACAGTTATCAATGAGAGCAACATGGGGAAGCTGAATGTAGCAAGTCATTTCTATCTCCAGCAGTAACTTATCAAGGTGTATGGAAATTTCTGCATGCAGAATTCTAAGTTCAGAGATTCTAAAGATAGAAATCTAAACACAGAATTAATAATTGTTGAAATTTACAGCTAGAATTGTACATAAAAAACTCCACATGAAAAATTCCACACCTAGAAATCTACATGTAGAGTTCTGCAGCCAAAATTCTAAACACAGAATTCTACATAAAGAATTTTATGAAAAGTATGTTGCGTACAGAATTTCAAACATAGAGTTTTACAGAGTTATAAATACAAAATTCTACAGATGAAATTTCATACAGAGCTCTACAGATACATTTGTAAACACAGATTTATTTAAAAAAAAACTGTATTAGCTACTGCAAAAACTACAATCAAAGCCAAAAATAAATCATGCTAAGATTTTTTTGCAATACCATAAAAATAGTCATGTAATCCAAATGACTAATCTAAAAATATAAAAAAATTCCAACGTTATATTTCAATCTTTTCATAACTAATAACCTGTAACACAATTCACTCTCAGTTGGGAAAACATTTCTTGTCAGTATTTGAGAATGTAAATACATACAGTACAAAACATTCAATAATTACCCCATAGATCCATGGCAATATTTCCACATTTCCATGTTGTAAGACTACATCCCAAAGTATACATTTGCTGAACCAAATTAGTAGGCATCACTTTCCACCTCTGAAATTTAACAGACAACACCAATTACATATCTAAATCAGAAACTCACCATCCTAGATAATAGATTTTAACATTGTCCCAGTATAGGAGAATATATTCTGTGGCATACAATATACTTTGTATTGTGTGTGCGCCCATATTTCACTCACTGCAGTGCAAGATCATGCCATTTGTATATAATTTATTTTGTCTTGCCCACATCACCAATATAAGTTGTCCTTTTCCAGCCATTGCTATGTAATGAATCTGTGATCTTTGCCAATAAATTGAGGACTGAAAATTTTGAAATATCTGGAATATCAAAATTAGAAAATGTAACCCTAAAATCTGTTCTTACTCAGAGGAATTCTCCTTTATCATTTACCCCATTTAAGTCTAAGTACATCTAACTACAATTAGGTATTCCTCAATATAAATTCATGTGTTATCTTGGTTAGCACCTTCCCTCTATGCCTGTTCCCTAATCCATGTTTTCTTTATCAATATTTGCTTGTTCTAAAAGTTGAGAGGAGCATAATACATGCTACAATTTTAAATAGCCCCACCTTTGTAGATTTACTGTACCCAATCTATGATGAAGCCAATAACACTAACACAATTCTTTCAGGTCCCAAATGACCCTTATTGACAAAATACCTGCTTTTACCTACTAGTTCCAGTGCAAACACTTATCTTCTATTGTAAGTAATGGATTACCCTACAATATCAAAGTTAATGTAAGAATGGGAACATCTTTACAAGACTTCTAGCCTTGGCCCTCTACCAATAAATTAATTCCTTCAGTATCCCAAACTTTGGACTGCAGTTTAGGCTGTGGATAGGTTGAAAGTGTAGCACGCATTAACACTTATTTCTAAACTCTACTACAAAGGTCTTGCCACTTCCCTAGCTCTTCTTAACACCCCTGTCATAAAGCCATCCCCATAATGTTTAAAAGATGAGAAGTCCTCTATCCATTTCATTTTGGAGAAAAACAGTTTATTTCTACTAATATGTTTTCCAGAAAAATAAAATGAAATTAAAAATACTGCTGAGTGATTTTCTTGTAACATTCTGCTAAGTGTTGCTTGTGATACATGCTATAGAACAAACTGTACTTTAGGCAAAATCATCATTTAATGATTTCAGTTCTACTTAGGAGGGACAGAAAATTCCCATGTCAGCTTGCTGTGGCTTCTCTAACATAAGTAAGTACCCGAGTCAGATTTATTTCTGCAAGGTTCTCTTTTTTGATTAATAACCTAATTCCTAGATATGTAGCCTATTTAACCACTTTAGGGGGGATTCAGCCACCTTACACTACTTTTAATATGCATATATTAATAATGGAAATATCTGAGACTTTAACTGTAAGGTATGATGCTTCTTGAAACTCTTGCAGGGCTTGTAACATGTCAAAAATAGATCTAGCTAGATCTGTTAACCACGCAGTACAATCATCTGTAAACCAATACCTTGGTTTAATTATTTTTATTTATTTATTTGTATTTGTTGACTGGGAAAAGTCCAACAGAATAAAACACATTTTCAATCGAAGCCTGGGGAGAAAAGCTCCACATTTCAGTTACACATAATGTACATTTATAATTGCAGGGTAAAACATCTATACATGAGCTTATTTACAGGTTTTTTAAATATTTTTAAATATCTCTTACATGAACATAACATGTTAACACAAAAAAGAGAGTGTTATGCTCCTGAGGTTAGTTTCATTACCTTATGGGAAAATTGTGTTAGGAGTATTGGAAAGGAATGGGTTGGCCACGGTGGGTAGTTGACCTGTGGGTCTGGGGTTAGGGTGAATATGTACAATAGGTTTCAGGATGGAGGTGGGGTGAGTAGAGGTATGGAGCCATTTGTATTTCAGTACTGCTGATAAAGTGCTGTTTTTAACTTTAATATATCTATTAGAGAACAGATCTAAACATGTATGTTTGCACTGAGAAGGAGAGATAGGGAGAGAAAGACGGGTTTGTAATGGAGTTCAGATATGTGGGAATATTATGGTAATTCGTGACGTGAGCTAGCGTTGTGAGTGTACAAAGCAATAGCAATTGAGTTACTGTCATTGTAAGTTGAGATGGTAAGAGTTTAGATGGTGGGTAGAAGAAGGTGGAGGTTTGGCAAGATGATGGTTGTATGGTATATTAATGAAGGGAGTGGTATGAGAACTGGAGAGAAAGAGGTGTGGTAAAGGGTGGAACAATGTTTTACTGGTAGTATAAAGATAGGTAAGGTAGTGGGGCATGGTTAGGTTGTGTGCAGAAAGATGTATGGTGTGAATTTGTAGAGGGGAAGGTGAAGAAGTGAATAGTTTATAGATGAGGGAGGGGACTAAAGATGTGCATTGATGAGAAGGATAGATGTCCAACGTAATAGCTATAAGTAGTAAGTAGTAATAGTATCTAAAAAATCTGCTTTTGAGGTGTTATGTATTTGTGTGTATGTGTGTGTGTATACACGGGGGGTGTGAGGGGAGCAAAGCAGGCAGAGAAAAAAAATCACAGCAGCAATAGACAATTAGTTTATGCAGGCAATTTTAGCATAAGTAATGGTAAAAAAAAAAAACCCATTTAAAATCATGTAAATTGCTAATTACGGACTCAAAATGTTTAGTTATTAGTTGGGGGCATGCAGACTAATTCTAACCCAAATTAATTTAGCTAACAGTAGATAAACTGTTAAAGATGAGAGGGGGGGCAGTCACCAATGTTTTCTAAACCTGAACTGATGCAGTTGCTTTTACAATTAGCTGAGAAGAAAATGCAAGCCTTGCTAACAAGTAATTTAGCAGGGACTGCTAGCTCAATTACCAAATAACAATAAAGAAATACAGCAAAGTTAACTTGTATTTGTAACTTTACATGCCTTTTGCAAGTTGAAAAAAGAAAGTAAAATGTTGTACTCTGGGGGTTCAATGGTAGATGTGCACAGCCTTGCTGAGTTTTGTAAAAGAAGAAACCAAATGTAGATTGAAGTAACCTAAAAGAGAAATGTCATAAGAAGAAGAACAGTTAAGATGCTATTTTTTTTGTTTTAATTAGAGAGTCAAAAACACAACAATAATCAGTGTGTTAGCATACAAATGAAAGAACAGTTGCAAAACAGTCAGTGAGTTATGAAAGAACAGTTGCAAAACAGTCAGTGAGTTCCATAATACAGAGGTATATATATATATATATATATATATATATATATATATATATATATATATATACACATACATACATATACATACAGGTACAACATGTATTTGTCTAATTACTAAATGTAATGACCAAGAAAATAAAGATTCATGCATTTTACTGGTCATGAGGAAAAGACATGAGTGACTGCCACAGAAATAGAGTGTGAATAAAGGGAATGCTGTTATCTAGGGTCACTAGCTGTAAGGATATACAAAAACATTGGCTGGACCTGTTCAGTACTGCAATGAGGGTGATGGGAAAGGTGTTAAAAGGAATAGAATTACAGAGAATAGCAGGAAAGCCTTGTAAAGGACAGAGATAAAAAAATAACAATATAGGATCATTGTGAACAACAAGAGGTTATGTACACAGTACAATCATCTGTAAACAAGTACACTGATTTAATTATACCCATGGCTTGTAGTTCACACTGATCCTCCTTGAGAGAATATATATATATATATATATATATATATATATATATATATATATATATATATATATAAATATAACTTTTGACTTTAACTGTGTGAATTTGTTAAAATGTATCTGCACAATATTTTTCCACAATGGGCAATATTGCTCATGCTTTGTATTATCTGATATGTATGTATTAGTACTTGTACTTTTATTTTTATTGGACTGCTATCTTTACTGTAATTTGTTTCATGGAGCTTTTCTCCCTGGGCCTCCAATGAAAACGGGCTGTCTGGGCCCAGTGGACTTCCCCGGTAATCAAACTGGAAATAAATAATAAATATATATATATATATATATATATATATATATATATATATCTATATATATATATATATATATATATATATATATGGATTCCTATTACAAGAACGAAAGTTCACTACTTTGAACTTGTAATAGGAAGCTTCACTTCTGTGAAAGTTCACTTTAACGAAAGTGAACTTTTGCGTAAGTGCACTTCACCGAAAACACCGCAGCACAGTGGAGGACATAAAAAACAAGCTATGTCCTCCACTATGGTGCGATAGTCATGGACCTTAGGGTTAGGGCACGGGTTAGGGTAAGGGGATAGTTAGTAAAGCTATCCCCTTACCTTAACCCTAAGGTTCGTGACTATCGCACCATAGTGGAGGACATTGCTATGTCCTTCACTGCACTGCAGTCGTCACGGACCTTAGGGTTAGGGCACTGGACATGGTAAGTGGATAGCCCTATGGGCTATCCCCTTACTATGACCTGTGCCCTAACCCTAAGGTCCGTGAGTACTGCATGGAAGTTCAGTACAACACCCATTCGTTGTACTGAACTTCGCGTAAGTGCACTTTCGATTAAGTGCACTTTTGCTGCAGTGAGCATTCCATGCACTATTTCGAATTAGTGAAAATTCGATCTAGTGTATGGAACCCATATATATATATATATATATATATATATATATATAGCTGGAGAGATGCAGAGAAAGAGAGATATAACTCCCAATAAAGTTAATACATGAGACATTACATTTAACAAGGAAAATTCCTGTGTCCCAATGTGGATTTAAGTCAAGATTTTGTCCTGGGATCCAGTCCATCTTAAAGTCAAGCTGAGTTAAAAAATTCAGTGTTACATCTCAAACTGAGTCACTTTCTCTGCCCAGCTCAGTTCTAATGCTGAGATCTCCACAGTATCTCTTTCAAGTCTGAAACTGTCCATAACTCCTGATCTTGACTCTTCTTCAGATAGAACTCCATATCTATTTTGTGTAGGAATAGTATTACTGAAAAAATTTTACTTGGCTCCCAGATGACATATATTCTTTTCCAATGCTCAGCAGTCCCCTTCAGGCTCCTCTTCTTTCTTTTGCTGCAGGGACTTGTTAGGGAATTTGAACAGTGCAGAATCTGTACCCATCTCCACTTTTCCGACTCTTTTCTTAACACCTGCAGCAAGGAGCACTTTTTCTGCCCTGCCCCTTGTTTAAAAACAAGCTCTCTACATCAACTAGTGATGTGAAAACATAAGACACTGCACCATTACTAAGAGATGGTGTGACGGGAAAACATGACTGAAAAACCTAATCCTCTGTATGTCCACAGATATGGTGATAAGGCTTTCATAGGATCATATGATCATAAGAAGTTACTAGGCTATAGGCTATTGGCCCTGAGGCCCTTATAAGCATAGCCAAGAGTTTAGCCCACATTTAGACACATCAGCACCCAAAGCCCCTGCCCAGCAGGGACATGGGTGTAATCCCAGGGATGTATTTTTTGTTTCCCATCTAGTTTTCCAGGTTGCATTTGGAAAGAGATAATGAGGTACTCTGCTTAACATGGAGAGGAAGTTTATTCCACAGATGGGGGAGTCTCTGGGACACAAATTTGTCCCACCAACAAGTCCTATTGATGTCACAGACCAGATTGAGGTTGTGCGTGTGGGTTACTCGAGTGGAGTTTGACTTGCTGATATGCAGCAGTCCCAAGTCGGGGTCTGAGATTGCTTTGTATGCCAGACAGAGGTCACATTTGAGGAGTCTGTATGAAACTGAGTAGAGGGACAGGGTTTTTAGCCTATCTGTGTAGGGTAGATATTTGAGGTCCTGGATTTTTCTGGTGAGGAACCTCTGTGGTCTCTCCAGCTGCTGCACGTGTTTGCAAGGTATATGCCAAAGGGAGCATTGTATTCAATAATTGGCCTTATAAGGGAAGAATACAGGGATGTGATGACCTCCTTGTCCCTGGATGAGATACCCTTACTTATGAGGTGCACCATATAGAAAGCTTTCCATACAATGGAAGCAACATTGTGGTCAAAAGTCAGGTTGCTATCAACCTGGGTGCCCAAATCCCTCATGACTGATTGCGTGCTTAGGACGTAGTTATTAATGTGATAATATGTGGGGACATCACTCTCCCCAAAGGGGACAATGATACATTTTTTGGCATTCAGCTTGAGGACATGTTTCTGGCACCAGTCATTTATTTGGGTGAGACTCTCTTGGAGGATGTCCACATCACTTGGGGAATTGATGACCACACCCAGCTTGGAGTCATCTGCAAACTTGGTCAGCCATAGCCCACTGGGTTTGACCTGCATCTCAGAGAAGTGTATCCTGAATGACAGAGGCCCCAAGACCGATCCCTGGGGTACACTGTTCATTACAGGCATACTGCTTGAGGTGGCTTCCCCTATTTCGATTAGGTGGGTTCTATCAGTGAATCAGTTTGCTACTCATCTGATAACATATGGATTGATACCTAGTAGAGAGAGTTTGTCTACTATGCCTGAGTGGAGAATAGTGTCGAGGGCCTTGGCCAGGTCAAGGTAGGTGGTGTGCACCGTTTACCCCTCATCCATGGCTTTGGTGACTGTCTGAAAGAGGTTGACCAGATTTAACAGACATGACCTCCCCTTGACAAAGCCAAACTGTGTGGGGTCGAGTGTTTGGAGGTTGCCAATGTCCCTGTTAATGAGGTCCATGATAATCCGTTCCATGGCCTTGCAGATCAGGCTAGTTAGGCTGATGGGTCTATAATTTCCTGGATTGGTGGATGCTCCACCTTTGTGCAAAGGGATGACAGTGGCTGTCCTCCACTCAACTGGGACAAAGCCAGTATTCATGCTTTGGTTGACTAGAATGTCTAATGGTGCTGCAAGTTCATGCCTGAGTTCATGTAGGATGCAGCCTGGGATGTTATTGGGTCCCATGGAGGCTGTATTTTTTGCCTTTGAGAGGGCAGTGATGACCTGTTTCCTAGAGATAAGGGGAGGGGGGCAGGTACTGGTGATGTCCTGATTTACTGATGGGGGGGCAGAGGGGTGAAGTTTTCACTGAATCTGTCAGCCAGTAGGTTGGCTATATCTACAGCATTTGTGTATGTGGTGTCCTTGACCACCAGTTCTGAACACATCTGGGTGTTTCCTTTGAGACTGTGGACATATATGAAGAAGGTCTTATGATTGTCTCTAGTAGATATGGCCAATTTGGACTCGAAGTTGGCTTTAGAGGATTTCACTAGTGCTCTTATTTGTTTGTTCAGGCTAAGGAGAGATTGCCTCCAATTGGGCACCTGCTCCTTCTTGGTCCTGGACAGCAAATTTTTCCTTCTGTTATACAGTTTATTTATTGCATATGTCCAACAGACAGGTTTACTCTTCCTTGCGGTGGATGATTTTGTCCTGTTAGGTATTCCTGATTTTATGTATCTATATAAGTGCTTGTATAGTACTTTGGTGTAGATTTGCACATTGGTGCCAGTTCCAACAGAGGGGGAGGGGCTGTGAAGCTGTTTATACCATCCCTCAGGAGGATGTAATCAGCTTTGGAGAAGTTTTTTGTTTGACCCTAGCTAGGGGGGGGGGGTCAGGGGAGATGCTGACTTCAAAAGTGACCATTTTATGGTCAGATCTTACCAGGGAGGATTATCCTGTAGGGATGCTGCAGTGGTTACTCATATTGGTTAATACCAAGTCCAAGATATTATCACCTCTTGTGGGGGTATCGACTAGCTGCTCCAAGGCATTTGCATTAATAAAATCAAGGAATCTCTAGGCATTTGCATTCTGGCATGAGTAGTTTTTCCAGTCTATGGTTGGGTAGTTAAAGTTGCCCAGGATCAGGGTAAAGGGTTGAACCTTGATAGATTCAAAGAAGTCCAGATAGGTGGAGTGGGCATCCTGAGTCAAATTTGTGGGCCTGTAGCTAGCTTTAATTTGAATAGGGGTCTTGTCAATGGTTAACTGCACCTGGAGTGTCTCCTGTGTGTCATACTGTTTGGCCAGCCTGGAGGTGTGTGTCTTTAATATACATTGAAACTCCACCTCCTTTGGCTTTGCTGTCCGCAGTTTGTGGTCTGAATGTATGATAGGATGAGTTACCAGGTAAGGCTGGGGTGCTCTTCACAGCTTTGAGCCAGGTTTCTGTGACTGCACCAATGTCAGCATCTTCCAGGGTTAAGAATGCTTGCAATGAGTGCAGTTTCATGTTTAGATTCCTAGTGTTTAGCAGCATGACCTATAATTTGCAGTTTGTTGAAATTTCTATGTTGGTTTTATTGACCTCTGAACTTTTCCTAAAAAAGGCACTATGGGGGGAGACAAGGGCCTTTGCCAGAAGCCTGAAGCCCAAGTTAGACTGATGCAGACCGTCTCTAGCAAAACATTGTGGTCTGTTGATCATATCTTTTCAGCCTGTCAGGTACTGGATCCACCTGCAATGACACCAGAAACTAAGCCAATTGTTAAAGTCAATCATTTTCTGTTTGTATTGAGATATCATGCTGGGTGATGGTAGAATGCTGCTAAGGCTAGGGACATACCTGCCTGGGACACATTCAGCAAGCTCAATCATGTCTCCCTTCATATAGTCCAGGGAGGAACATCTCAAGTCATTCACCCGAGCATGGACTATGACAAATTCACAACAGTACCTGTTGTTGAGAGACTTGAGTGCATGTGTAATATGGTGGATTCTAGCACCTGACAGACAACTAACCATCACTTTCTCCTTATCCAGCTTGGTAAGAGGCACGCCTGTGTGTCTCACAATGGAGTCTCCTATGACTAATTTGTTGGGTTTATGTTTAGGTCTTTGTGGTTGTGAGACACAGGTGTGGTGACTATGTGTGGTATGTGGTGTGGAGGGTTGTGGAGTTCATGTGTTTTTGCCTCTGGGGTCTCCTCTGTTTGGGTATGTTTTTGTTGAGAACCTCCACATATGTGGGTGCGTGTTGTATGGTTGAGGGTGGTGTTTGAGGTTTGGTGATTGTGTTGATAACAATCTCAGTATCATGTATACTGGCTTGCGAGGGAGAGACCATAGACTCTAGGTTCTTAATGTAATTGCATCTCTCACAAATTGTGTTCCTAAGTGGAAATAGCAGATGGTTGTCCATGTACATGAGGCAGTTGCTACACTGTCTCAGGATGCCCATATCAACCAGGCTGGCAGGCGAAACCTTAGGAAATTGTCCATCCATATTTGTCAGAATCTGAGGAAGAGAGGCCAGGGAAGGCTAAGGGGTAGGCCTAAATCTCAAGTGCTTAGACCAAAACTAAGAGGCTTAGAATAACACAATTTAAATAGGCTAAAAATAAGCAGTAATAAATGCAGCAGAAAATATGCAATTTAACACTTTAGAGAACAAGTAGCTGAAAAAGCAAGATGGAGTAATAGAGTAGGAGGAGGAAACACATATTCTGTAAAAGCAGCTGAAATTATTTTTTGTTTTGTTTTGTTTTTTGAATGGGAAGGGAGAAAGGAGGAATTGAGGATAATTCAAGGTAAAGAAACTATGGGGGTTGGGCTTCCCAAGTGTTCTTTCTGTATTAAGTAGAATGAGCTAATGAGACGGGACTGGGAGGAGTGTCCCAGATCAAATTTACAGTATGGGTGGGCAACTGCAAAGCCACCAAGTTTAAGAATAAGACAACAATAGTGAGGGATTTTGGGGAACTATGCTACAGCTACTAGCTACACTATTTTAGGCAGAAAACACTACAGAAATGTTTATCCCAGCATCAAGACAGCACTGAGACACTAAATGAAAGTTTTAAATAGACAAAGGAGCAAGGAGACCCTAGAGAATACTTTTAATTGCAAACAAATCATATATGATATACTCCTTGGCAAGTAAAAAAGAACAAACAGATGTTTAACAAAAGGAGAACATTTCCAATTAATACCTTGCACACAGGGAAACTACCTAAAAAATCTTTACAAAAAGCGAGGCAGTAACAAAAGTAATTTAAAAGGCTAGTAAGGCAGTAAAACAGTGCAGATTAGTTTACAGCACTTAGCACATAATATGATAAACTGTAATCAGGTACAATCTAATCTGATGCCCTACAAGTATAGGCCCCGTTTCTCTTTTCCTTTTTAACACAGCGTCCAGAGTGTATCTAAAAATGTAATAAATGATGTGGTAAACAACCAGACTTGCTTCTGACATTAATACTGTGTGGCCTCTCTTTTACAAGACTTGGGGTGCTTTGACTTTAAAAAAAGTATGAGCTCCTTTTTCAAAAAAACAAAAAACAAAAAAAAACAAACAAAAAACTATTGTGCCTTTACCCTTAAGGGTTTCAGGCAAGCCAATCACATTTTTCCATCTGTCTTTATTTTCAGTGTCATCTGCCTTGCTCTCCAATGCTCAGATTGTCATTTGAAGTTTCTGAATGGCCAAAGGATATGAAGTCATGATGTCATACTGTTCTAATACACCATTATGGTAATGTGACATTGCCTGCTGAATGGTTGCCAGTTATGCATTATTGCTAGTGAATGAGGACCAGATGTGTTAAATATCTAAAGCTATAGTTTTCATCAGCTCTTCCAGTCCTGCCAACAGTCCTAATCACTGTTAAATCTTCCTGAGATAATTTTTTAATCTTATTCCCACACAATTAGTTAACATAATCTTCCCCATAGGAATTTGACTCTACCTAGCTCTGAATAAAGAAGCTGGCTTAAACAGTCTAAAACACTCACTGGGATGTTTAGGCTGGACTAAACACATGTTAAATAAACAGAAGCTAAAGCAACTTATAATCACTTATTCATTGTGACATAAATGCCTTAAAAACTGTTAAAAAAAAACTTTTGGAAGAGCTCCACTCTCACTCAAGCTATTCACCTCATGCACCTTCCCATATGCATCCTCAATTGTAAACACATCATTCTACAGAATTTTAAGTACAGAATACAACAGACAAAATTCTAAACATAATGATTCTGAACCCAAAATTCTACAGACAGAATGCTATGAAATTGAAGTCTACAGATGGAAACTGACAGACTTTAAAATATTGAATTCTGCACACATGCTTCTAAATGAAGAGGTCTGTAGACATAATTCTAAATATAGAATTATAGGGATAGAAATATGCAAAATATAATTTTATAGATGCAATTCTAAACACATAATTCTAGAGATGGCATAGAAGTCTAAGAACAGAATGCTGTGGAGAGACATCTAAATGCAGAACTCTGCAAATAGAATTTATATGTAGAGTTTTACAGACAGAATTCTAACAGACAATTCTACTATTAGAAATCAAAACATAGAATTAAACTGATAAAGTTCTCAACAACATGTTACAGATAAAATTCAAAACACAGAATTCTAGAGTTATTCAGACAGAAGTCTAGACATGGAATTTTAAACATAGAATTCTACAGGAAGTATTCTATGTCCATGATTCTAAGCACATAAATCTGCATATATAATTCAATGGACAACAGTGGCCCAGATGTCTCAATTTTGAATTGCATATCAAGTGCTTGACAGATCTTGCAGGGGAGGATGCGTTTACCCATCCTGGAAGGAGGGTTGGGTACAGCAAAATACATGAGAGACAGTCTGTCAGAGAAACGGCAGTATTACCGTGTTTATACTGAGAATGGCTTTCATCTCTTCCAGCTACTGCCTGGTGTTAGTCATCATTACTAAATGCTTGATAGCATGGACTCACAGGATTGTGAGTCCCTGCAGTATTGTTGGTAGCTTGTTGCCCCACCAGTGGGGTGGAGTTAGGTCATAAAAATTCTCCCATTGTTGGAATGTTGGCTAGGGACACAGAAGATGTTACTTGTATGATGGTCCTTCTTGATACCTGTACTGGGATAATTTCCCTCATATAGGGAAAAAAATGACATAGTCTAGAGAGGCTTACTGGTCAGTAAGCACAGGGAAAAAAGCACCTAGAAAAAATAATTTTACAGGTAAAGTTAGACTTCAAAATATAGAATTACACAGACAGAATTCTAAACATAAAATTCTGCATTCAGAATACCATAGATAATTTCTACAGCTAGAAGTCTGCAGTAAAAAAAAAGTTATAAACACTGAATTCTAGAGACAGAGTTCTAACCAAAGAATGATTTCTTGAAATTCTAAACGTGTAATCATATAGCTAGAATTTAAACAGAATTTTACAGATAAAATTTTAAATCCAAACTTCTATACATGAAATTCTAAGTACAAAATTCTACAGACAGAATTCTAAACAGTATTCCACTGACAGAATTGACATAGAATTCTAGGTATGGAATTACACAGATTTCTACAGATAGAATTCTGCAGATAGAATTCTGCAAATGAAATTGAAGTAGAATAAAAAAACAGAATTCAAGAGAGATAATATTAAAAACAGAATTCTGATGACAGAATTCTACAGATGGTATTCTATGGATGGAATTTTACAGATTAAGTGATGCAGCAAGAATTCTAGCCACAGATTTGTACAGATACAATTGTACTGCTTACCTATGAGTCATTGACTTACAGCTCAACAAAGATCCGTCTTGCTTAGTTCAAATTATTGCGAATGCAACTAAAAAAATATTTTAAGGGGCAAGCAATACTTTATCCCATGTGGGGCAATCCACCCACACCCTGGAATTTATAGTTACCAACCTCATCGCTACACTAATGCAAAAAATAGAAATTTTCACAAAATAATGTCACTGCCAACACAGACTTATAGACTATATCAGCAATAATATCCTTACCTAAATTGGCTCCCCTCCTCACAAATTGTGTAACTTAAGTGGATGTTTATATTAGATGGTGTTTGAGGTACAGCATGCACACAATACCCAGGGAAGAGTTAGCAAAATCCTTTGGGAAATATGGAATTCATTCATAAAGGAGAAGTATGCAGGTGAGTCACACTTGATCACTACAAGTAATGAATGCCAGTTCTGCAGAGTGAGTTCTATGCACAGAATTGTAATCATTGAAATTTACATCTAAGATTGTACAGATACAATTCCACTACAAAATTCTACAGATAGAGCTCTACATTTGGAATTCTAAACTCAGGTTCCTAGAGGTAGATGTCTGAACACAGAATGATAGAGATATAGTTCTAATTACAAAACTCAACAGTTATCAGCAACTTGAGTTTTAAATGCTGACTTTTCAGTAGGAATAAAAACGCCCAAAAACTAATAGGCACAAGACAAGATGAGCGTACACTGCAAAATCCAACAAGGTTTAATAGCTGAGTAAAACAAGCTTACAGCAATCAGTAGTCCGGTGCACACTCCGGTAACTGCCAAGCAATAAAAAGTTAAAAACAATCTGGCTGCACAGAATCCAAGTCACAAAGTGTAAAGCGCTTTTCGTTAGGAAACACTTCTCCTAACTTCTTCAGACAATAGTGCTCAGAAAGAAAATATAAGTTTAAGTACTATCCTAGTGACTCATACTTGTTAATACAATTAAGCACAGTCATATAATTTAAAGGTGTAATCCTAAAATACTGAAGTCAAATAGTTTATTTTTTGTTAAGTCATTAGGTAAAATGAGTGCCTTAGTTTTATAAAAAACTAAAGTTCTGTTGTCTTATAATGGAACATATAATAAATTAAATAGTATTAATTAAAATCGTAGTTAGTTCACTTTACTTATAACTAATGTTCAGGGACCTGTGGAAGTAGTAATCTTTTCATAAAAAAACTGTGTTGTGTAATGCTTCTTTTAACCTATAAAAGGTGGGTGGAACTTAGCAATTGTAACCTCCCTAGGGCTAATGAGCATCTATTATTTAACCATCCAACAAAAATAATGTGTGTGCAGCTACTGTCTCTTAAGGCTCTTTAATTTTAGCACACATAGAATAGAAGTCATTTCATTCAAGCCCGGTGGAAAGCATGCATTGAGTCTAAGCTGCCACAAAAGTTCCAATTTCTCCAACATAAGTGTAGACGCCTCTCCTCTACTATTCATCTCAATTGAGTCGATGGCCTTAAATTTGAAACTGTGGTTAGGGTTTTCAATGCAGTGTCTAGCTAGTGGGCTCTCCATTTTCCTTTTGTTAATGTAATAAACATGTTCATAAATCCTCTCCTTAAATTTACGATCAGTCTTGCTTAAGTAAAAACTAGGGCAGCACTGACATAATGCTACATAGACTAAGGCTTTGGAGTTACTGTTAAACTTGTTCTTCGGAAATAGTCTCGCCCCCAATAATGAATTTTGACCCTGTAGCAATGTGTCGACACTGGTTACATGCCTCACATTTAAATGTCCCTGGGTTGCCTCTAAAAGTGCTGTTACTACTTTCAGTAAGTTTTTTAGGTTCCTTCCTTTTTTCCAGGTGACCAGCGGTTTGTCTCCCGACTTTCCTTGTATATCCCTATTGGACAGTAACAACTGCCAGTTTTTGCCCAGTATTGTGATCAGGGCTTCATAATCTAAAGAGAATGTAGTCACAAATCTCAAACAATTTTGTTCCCTTTGTGGTCCAGTACTATTCCTAACTACGGGGTTACTCAGTTCTATCTCTACTGAGACGTTGGTTTCAAAAGTGTGAGCTGCTGTCCATTCTTGGGAGAGGATGGGTCTGAAGTGGCCAGAGGCCCTTTTACTACTCACCTCCCTCATAAGGTCAGCAATCAACTCAATGGGATACCCCCTCTTGAGAAACATGGACTTCAAGAGTTCAAATTCCTCAAAGAAGTGGTCATCCTTCGTAGTCATCCTGGCCGCTTGTACCAGTTGGCCCTTCACTACACTCCTCTTCTGGTGCAGTGGGCAAAAACTAGTGTAATGTAAGAATGAGTTAGAGTAAGTACTCTTTCAGAAAATCCTTGCTACATATTTTTTTCTGGCTCTATCTTTAGATAGTTCAACATCCAAGAAGCTCATAGAATCTATGTGGAAGTTATTAGTAAACCTGAGAAAGGTGGTGGACCTATTAAACTGCTCCAGAATTTCAGCAGCTAGTTCAACACCCCCTTTAATAATCATAAAAATGTTGTCTAAAAAGCGGGTGTAATAATAAATACACTCATTCAGTCCAAGGTTATTAAAAATGGTGTCTTTTTGCCATTTGGCCATGACTAAATTGGAGAAACTAGCTCCACAAGGGGTGCCCATAGCTACACCAATTAGCTGTCTGAAAAATTATTTTTTAAAGGTAATATAGTTATTGGACAGTGTTATACCTAGCAATTCCTCCACCAATCTCAGTTCTGAATTTTTCTGCCCCTTTAAATCTCATATGGTCAATAACCCATTCTGTTCCCAAGGTTTGTGGGATCACCGTGTATAGATTGCAAACATCCACTGTTAAAAAACAAAAGTGCTCATTGTAAGCTAAAGAGTTAATACTCATCAAAAATGTCCAAGAGTCTTTGCAAATCTGAGGTTCCAGGGCCACAAATCTCTTCAGAATGTCATCTGTCACCTTAGCACAAGAATAGATGATTGATTGTCGAGCGTCCACTCCACTAAGGGGCATATAGGTGGATCTCCTTGATTCTTGTGGATTTTAGGTATTCCAAAAAGTACAGGTAGTCTAGGTGATAGTACTGACAAATAGTTAAACATGTCAAAGTCAATGAGTGAGTCAATGAACATATCATTCAGGAACATTCTGATATGGTTGTATGCTATGTTCAGTTCGTTCAGGCTCACTTTAATATATGCGTTACTTTCAAGTATCTTCCCCTTTCTTTCCTTGTAGTCCATTTTGTGCATAATGACCAGTCCACCCCCTTAAAACTAAGGCACTCATTTTACCTAATGACTTAACAAAAACAAACTGTTTGACTTCAATATTTTAGGATTACACCTTTAAATTATGTGACTGTGCTTAATTGGCTTAATTGTATTAACAAGGATGAGTCACTAAGATAGTACTTAAACTTGTTTTTTCTTTCTGACCACTATTGTCTGAAGAGGTTCAGAGAAGTGTTTCCTAACGAAAAGCGCTTTACACTTTGTGACTTGGATTCTGTGCAGCCAGATAATTTTTAACATTTTATTGCTTGGCAGTTACCAGAGTGTGCACCGGACTACTGATTGTTGTAAGCTTGTTTTACTCAGCTATTAAACGTTGTTGGACTTTGCAGTGCATGCTCGTCTTGTCTTGTGCCTATTAGTTTTCAGTAAGAATACCAAATACAAAATTATGCCAGTAAACATCTAAATCAGGGCTGTGCAACCTTTTTGGATCGGGGTGACTTACCACACTTGTCAAGGTATGGGGGGAACATTACCATGTCCAATGTGTATCTGTCCATTCAAAACTGTTTGTTGCAAGATATACCAGGGCCCAGATAAAATGCTTTGGTTGGCCACATTGTACCCCTAGGGCCATCTGTTGGACACCCCCGGTCTAAGTTGTTAATTCAGCAAACAAAATTCTCAATAAGAATTCTACAGGTAAAAGTTGAAACAAAGAACTCTACAGCTGGACTTATACAGACTGACCCCGGGATTCAGTAAGATTCCATGCAGGAATAGCTTATTCCTGCATGGAAATGACCATTTAAGAGCAGCACAGCAGCACACCATACATAGTTATGAAAGTGCGCTGCCTCTGCTCCTAAACAGACATGGAGCATGGACGAGTGCAGGTGGTGTGTATGAGAGCAGAGCTCTTACAATGTACATGCCCCTGCACTCAAGAATTGACATTCGGCAATTACAATGAGCGAAAATGCTCATAGGGGGTTGTATACCTCTCAACTGTACAGATCTTCGCAGAATGTCCAGATTACTTTTGGCCTGTACCTCATTTGTCCTGGCAAATCACTTGGATGATCTCAGGATTTAAGTCGTTAAATAATGGCATGTATTTGTGTTTCAGACTCCAAATCCTGGCATGTATTTGTGTTTCAGACTCCAAATCCTTCAGAAAAGTTATATTAAAACAAATCCTGTTACTCTATCAACTTTCTTAAGTTTGTAAGAGCAATATTTAAAATGTGTCCCTAGTTGTACCTCATTTTGTCAAGCTTTGTCCAGATATTTTGCATGAAGAGGTTGAGAGGTATGGAGGGTTGCTAGGATGTCTGCCAAATGTGCAGATGCATGCAGAAATCCACAGCAATAAGTGAAACCTGTCCCTTCCTAGAGAAAATAACACTAGAAATATTTTTTTGTCAAACAGATTAAATTTAACCATAGCTATGCGGGTTTGCCCATTGCTTAGCTACGCATACTGTAGCTTAAATAGCACAAAAGGATAAATAGCAAAATACATGCAGTAGAAGCAGTACTGCAATAGTGTAGTGGTCAGAATGTTCACTTTGCGAGCAATCATTCCCAGTTCGATCCTCACTGTAGTAAATTCCATTTTCCATGTGAAAGCAATTGATGAACATTTTTTTTTGCTGTATGACCTACTAAATAACATATATTTGTGAACTGGAGTACTGCATTAATTGCAGATGTGAGGTGTCATTGTAATAATGTGGTAAAATCCACAGATAAACATTGTGCCCCATACAGTTATACGTACACATGATTCAGGGATATTAAACAAAGTTACAATGTGTGATGAATTATAAATCCATGCCATACAGCAAATAGTGTAAAAAATGTATAAAGTGTTCAAATCTACCACTTTCCCAAGACCCATGTTTCTTTTCTTTCTAAATTAGTGCGGGGGTAAGTGAGAGTAAGTACAGTTAAGCAGTAGTAAGCAAGTTTAAGCCTTTTTGCATGGGAGTAAGCAATGCCTACACAGGTTAAGCAATTTAGAGGCTAACTGAGTATAAGAAACTGTAACTGGAAGTTAGCATTGCTTACCGTCATGCAAACCCACTTACAACTGCTTAAAAGTACCTTAATCACTCTGTATCCAACAGCCCCTGTTCTGCCCAGCAACAAAATAAACGTCCCTTGCAGGTCTTGATCCTAGGACCCTGTACACTATTGTCATAGCAGTTAACCAGTAAGCCATCACAGCTGTACATAAAATTGCGGTATACCCAAACAGATCCTCACTATAGCAAAATCACAATTTACATGTGAAAGGAATCTATAAACAGTTTTATGTTGTATAACCTACTACATAACATACATATATGAACTGGAGTACTGCATTAAGTCCAGATGTGAGGTGAAATCCCCCCACTGAACACAAATACCCCATACAGTGTACTTACACATGAATCACAGATACTAAACAAATATATAACAAGTTATGAATGATAAATCAATGCCAAACAGCAAATAGTGTGCAAATTTAAAAATAAGCAATGTTAAGCATTGCACACCTCTGCTTACTAGGTGTAAGCAATGCGTAGCCCAGCTAAAGCGATTTGCCCATTGGCATACCTCTTTAAGCAATGCCAACCTTAGGTAAGCAGGTTTGCCCATAGTTTAGCATTTTCAAAACCGTCCAATCATGGCAAAGTGTGGAAAATTGGCCATATTTAAACCCCACAGGCGGGAATACATCTCATAACTGGTTGCAGCTTCCTTCTGTAGGTACAATGGCTGGTGTCGGAGAAGGATCGTGTTTTTGAGCGCAGCGCTGGGGCATCCAGGAGTCCAAGGTCATGGCAGGACTCCTGGTAAAAGACCATGAAGAGCAACTCCTGCAGGGCCAGTACTAGAGTTCCCAATATAAAGCAGAAACCTGGGACCGTCTCACCCGTGACCTCACCAGTGCCACTGGCATCCCTCGAACTGGTGAGCAGATCAGGCATCACTATGCTGACCTGAAATGGAGGAAGAGGGTGCCCTTGGATCAGTGGATCCAAGAAGCTAGGCAGGGGGATGTCCCAACAGTGTGTAAGTACTCATTCTACTACCTGTTTAATAATTACCAGCTCATGTATATTATGGAGAGGTATGGCTAAATATTCCTCTTATGTCTTTGACAGTGGCAGCAGCGTGGGCTGTGAATCATGAAGCCCATGTGTGTAGGATGCAGAGGCTGCATCACGAGGTGGGTTAGTAATAATCTTGCATGTACTGTCATAGGAAATAAATCTAAAAAGTAGTAGAAAGTTAATTGCCAGTATAAAACCTGTATTGTGTATGGGATGTACTGAATAAACCAGACAATATGGAAGGAAAATTCTCATATAGGTTGTATGTAAATAAAAGGGTAACAGCCTGGCAATAAAGGTCTAACTCTTGCATTGCGTGTGTTTACTCTGGTATCATATGGTAATGTGTTTCATTCTCTTAATAGTACTATTGTATTAAGCACTGTTACCCACACTGTGCTACATAAATAAAATGTGTAGGAATGTCTTTATATGACTGTTGTAATCACAAGGTCATATTGTACAACTGAGGGAGACTTAGACAGAAAATAGTGAAAAGATACACAACAAAACCCAAATAGCACACTCAACTGAGATGTAAACTGTTGTATTTTTAGTGCACACAGCCGTGGTTCGAATCCTGGGAGTGGTAGTAAGCTGTATGCAGAATCATACCCCTCAACTGTACAGATTTTGTCGGAAAGTTCAGATAATTGGCTTACAATTCCTGCCTGTCCCCCTGTCCCCCTGGTAAATCAGTGGGATGATCCTAGAAGTTTAGGCAGCATTTAATGACATATAACTGACTGTCAGACCTGTAAATATTCAGAAAATGTATATGAAAACAAACCTGTCATTGTAGCAACTCACCAAAGGTTTATGAGGGCAATTGTCAAAATATGTCCCACTTTTACATGCATGTTGTCAAGCCTTGACCAGAGTGTGTGCAATAAGAGATTGAGAGGTATGTGCATAACATCAACCTGGAATCTGGGAATATGCGTAGAAATAGTCAGGTAGTGTTAACAAACAATACCTCCACATGTATAGCAGGTAAGAGGTGTATGCTGCAGGTAAAACACAGTTCACATATATAGTTGTCTACAAACATACCACTGTCCAAACTAAGGCCATAGGGTAGTGCAATAATACCTGTAAGGTACAGATTACAGCAGTGACTAAAAAAGTATTGAGAACTACAGGGATATACACGTTGTTAATTGACATCCCCCCCACCATATCTGCAACAATAATCTAAATACACAACTCAATGGTTATGTGTACAATTAAATCTAGTGTTGGGACATATGTCTTATTGTTTGATAAATATTGAAATTTGTTTCTATGCATGTGCCATGTTGAAATACTCTCACATTGGTGGCATGCTGTCATCAATGTAACCTGCATGCTGTTGTAATGGCCACTGTGGTTCCATATATGCATGTGTTCTGTTTGCTATGCAGCTGTTCCATATCTGGTGTTTTGGGTTAATGGGAATATCTATGCATGCTGTTATACCTAATCCTGGAATGTGTTGACTATTACTAACCAACATATGTTTTAAAATTGAAACACTATAGCACGTTTGGGAAGACCAGTCCCAATGAACCCACCTCTTCCACCTCATCTGGCCGTGGAACCGGGCACCAGTATGCCTGGGGCCCACCCAGAACCTTCTCATCCACTGGTCATGCACCACCTTTGGGTAGAACCACCTCAGGGGATGGGGCTCGCCCCCCTTGGGAGTGGGCGTGGACAGGAAACTGTCACCCATCGTCAGGTCCAGGGTCTGGTGCATAGCAAGCTCTGCAGGGAGTTTGGAGATCAGCTATGCCAGCTTGAGGGCTGCGTGGTGAATTTAGAGGGTCAGCCTGCCCCTCCTACCCAGCCCCAGCACAGCCACGTTTGGGGCCATGAAGGTGCAGTGGTGACTGCCCATGGGTGGGGACCTCAGTCCCACTGTTTCCATTTGGGGGCTTATGGGCTTCTGACTTCCAAACACCCCTCCCCATCCAAGGTGTTTACCCCCAACATGTGTCATATACCACCCCTGTATGCTGTCTTGTCTGTCATCCTACCAACCTACCTTCTCAAATATACCTACTATCCTTCCCCAACATCCCACTCTTACCTTCAAAAAAGAAATAAAGGGCAATCTGTTCCCAAAAAAAAAAAATCTCGCCCCATACATAGCCGTCCATTTTGCACACGTGTCCACTGGACACATGTAATCAGGTCTAATTGGCTTCACAGCATATTATTGTTGTCTTCACCCCTTTCTCAGGGGTTTGGGTGTCCAAATCTACCACCAAATCAGTGTATATGCACAGCTGTTGCTGTAGAAGAAATGGGCAGCTATGGACCTTCCCTATACCCGTCCTGCACATCCCTAGCTTTTTTTCCCTACTGTCTTTCCCTCTTTGTTCCCCTTTTTCACCACTTTCCTATCACCCCTTTTTCTTTTCTTTTAACAAAATTAGCACAGGGGTAAACAGGAGTAAGCACTTTTAAGCAGCAGTAAGCGGGTTTAATCCTGTTTGCTTGGGGGTAGGCAATACGCACACAGAATAAGCAATTTTGAAGCTAACTCTCTGTGAGCATATTTAACCAGAAGTTAGCATTGCACACCATCGCACAAACACACTTACAACTGCTTAAAAGTGCCTTAATCACTCTGTATCCAATAAACCTTGTTCTGCCCAGCTATATAAACAGTCTTTGCAACTCTCGAGCCCAGGACCCTGCACACCATAACCAACGTGATTTACCACTAAGCCATGTCAGATATAAATAACTCTGATGTTTTCTCAAGCATATCATCCAGCACAGTAATTCAAGAGTAGAGGAAATGTATTTATATATGTAGATGTATGTATATATCTATGTCTATATCTATATATATATATATATATATATATATATATATATATATATATATATATATATATATATCTTCTTCTTTCGGCTTTTCCTGGTTAGGGGTCACCAAAGTGGATCACCTTGTCCGCTCATGATTGGCAGTGGAGTTTTACGTTGTCGAGTTGCCAGCCCAGCACCCAACTTTCCACAGAGGAAACACACACACGCACTCATGCCTAGGGCCAATTTAGAGTGTCCAATCCACAAACAGCATGTCTTTGGGATGTGGGAGGAAACAGATGCACCCAGAGGAAACCCAAGCGACCACAAGGAGGACATGCAGACTCCATACAGAAGGCACCCCAGCCGAGGATCGAA
The DNA here is from genome assembly GCF_019279795.1 of Protopterus annectens. Lineage (NCBI taxonomy): Eukaryota > Metazoa > Chordata > Ceratodontiformes > Protopteridae > Protopterus > Protopterus annectens. The sequence continues at coordinate 198,360,601 of NC_056743.1, forward strand.
CTGGAGAACCTCTTGCTCTGAGGCGGCAATGCTAACAGCTGCACCACCATGGCCGGCATATATATATATATATATATATATATATATATATATATATATATATATATATATATATATATATAACTGTTAACTTCTTGTGACTATTTTGTGTAGGGTCCTGTGTAATATATATATATATATATATATATATATATATATATATATATATATATATATATATATATATTGTATACACATATATATATATATATAAGAACACAACAAATACATATATGACCAAAGGCACCGTTAATGGGGTTAAGGGGGCTCAATTTAAATATCTCTTGTAATTATTGATATCATCCCCTCCTCCACAGCCAAACAGATCTGCCTTGCAACACAATACTAACACTTGCAAGTTTCATACACAGGACCCAACACAAAATACTCACAAGAAGTTAACAGTAATCCATCCCACCTGTACGATGTCAGGATGGTATCAATAAGATATCATGCAGAACAGTCTGTCTACCATAGGGAATGTACAATGTGGAAGCAGTAAACATCCCAATGATACATATACACCCATACATATATGCAGATGCATATATATATATATATATATATATATATATATATATATATGTGTGTGTGTATATATATAGATATATATATGTATACACATATACACACACATGTACATATATTATTACGTATAGGTATGTATAGGAAGATACATATGTAGAGGGTGCACAGCATATTGAACAGCCAGTATTCCTACAGTTGCCGCTTTTTAAAATGGACAGTGTTTGATTCTCTTATACAAAATATAATTATTGCATGAAACATATACCCACAGAGAAGTCAAAGGATATGACACCACACACAGGTTTTGCATACATAAGAATGTTTATTTGTGTACTATTTCAGTTGTATATATCATGTGATATAGCTGTTAGGTGTTTGAAATGCATACTAACCGAGTAATGCAACTCTCAAGCAAAACATTTTATACAGTAATCTGGAAGCATAGCATATGTTGCTGTCCAGGCCAAGGCCTTCAAGAAGTACAACAGTAAATGAAACAATGGCCCAGAAGATAAGAATCAATCAACAGTAAGTAAGGCAGATGTAGTTCAACAGCCTCCAATTACACTCTGTACTCAACCCCTGGGGGAAAAGAATTAAGTTGTCACAATGAATGGGCTTTCAGGCCAGTTATTTTACATTAAGAGGGTTCGTAGTCTGCACTCTTGTGGGAGGAGAGGCTGGACTCTGCCCTTCTGAGCTGGGAATTTCTGGTTGAAGGCTTATAGTGCATGCATATCTGAACTGCTTCTTACTGAAGTTGGTGCGCCTTGTTTGCTGTGGCATAGACTGGATTCGGGCCTGCTGGATCTAGCTTTGTTTGTCTATCTTGAGCACTAATCCAGGCATTCTCTAAAGTATTCAATTGTATTTATTACTGCTTGGTAGTAACTTGATTAAAGTGTAGCTATCATTCTAAGTCTTTTGGATTAAGCACTTGGGCTTCAGACCAGTTGTTTTACATTAGAAAGGTTTGTGGCATGCACTGTGGTGGCAAGACAGGTAGCTTTCATCCTTCTAAGTTGGGAACTGCTGATTGAGAGCCCAGTGTCTGTTATTCTTAAAGTGTATTAGTTCTGGTTTAAGCACTTGGGCTTCAGGCCAGTTATTTTACATTAAGAAGGTTTGTGGTCTGCACTCTTGTGGGAGAAGAGGCTGGACTCTGCCCTTCTGAGCTGGGAATTTCTGGTTAAAGGTTTATAGTGCCTGAATATTTGAACTGTATCTTACTGAAATTGGTCCACCTTGTTTGCTGCAGCATAGACTAGATCCAGGCCTGCTGAATCTAGCTTTGTTTATATGCTTGTTTGTTTGCTTGTTATTTCCCTGGAACGCTAATTCCACCTAATACGTGGCTTCTCAGTGCTTCTGTGGATCACTAGTGATATCTGCATTGCTTACTGTACTTATTTCCTTGTTTCACTTGAAAGAAAGTTACTGTTTGTCGTTTTTGCATTTAAGTTACCTGTAACACATTGCACTTAAGTTACCTGGCACTTGCTCACTAAAGCAATTATATAAATCAGCACTAAAAATTAAAAGCACTACACCCTCACTCCCCACTGGCCCTGGTTTTCAATTATTAAGGAATTCCCAATATTATTCTAGCATGTCCAAAGGTCAGTTGTCAATCTCCTCTCCGGTCCAGCTGGTGAATCTGGGAATCTTGAGGCAATGTTACAACTGCCTCATGTACACAGACAACCCTCTCCTCCTCCCAACAAATTCCAACACATGTGAGAGATGCAACCATATAGCCAAACTGGAGGCTAAGCTCTCTCAACTCAGTACTGGCATAACCAGTCAGGAGGAGAAGGAAACCACACTCACTACAATTCCAGTCTCACATAGACCTACCATGACAGCAAACCAAACACATAATCACACAAAAACATACTCGGAGGCTCTAAATAAAGATCTGCCGAAGCAGCAGAGACCTCCAAAGCAGACACCCAAGCAGCCGCTACCCCAAAACAAAACACGTGCAACACATATCTCACAAAGCCAGTGTGCCAAACAGTCACAGCCCTTAAGACTAAACAACACACCTGATACACTTGTAATAGGTGACTATCATCAGGCACACTGACGTCCTGCTCACTAGGCTGAACAAGGAGAGGGTCACGGTGAGCAGCCTGTCGGGCGCTAGGATCCGCCACATAACACAAGCACTCAGGTCACTCCAAGGCAAGTACAAATATGACTCAGTCATTGTCCATGCTGGTGTGAATGACCTGAGACGTACTTCCCTGGACTACATGAAAAGAGACATAAAGGAGCTCTCTGAGCATGTAGCCCAGGCCGGTATGACCCTGACCTTGAGTAGCATCTTACCCTCACCAAGAATGATGCCACAATATGAAGACAAGATGATCAATTTCAACAATTGGCTTAAGTACTGGTGTCATTCAAAGGGGATCCAATGCCTGTCAGCTTGGGATGATATGCTCGACAAGCCACGATGCTTCGCTAGGACGGCTTGCACCTGTCACCCTGGGCTTTCGGATATTGGCAAAGGCTCTTGCTACCCCCATAGTGCCTTTTTAGGCAAGGCTCAAAAGACAAACCCACCTCCATAGGTATCACAAGGGATAAGAAACTAAGAGTAATGCTACTCAACGCCAGAAGTCTAAACCTCAAGATGCACGACTCGAAACTCTCCTTAGCATGGAGAACATCGATATCTGTGCAGTAACAGAAACCTGGTTCAGGGCTCCGAGCACCCCAGCACTACCAGGTTATACGTCATACCATGCTTTTCGCCCCCAAAACTTGGACCGAACCACAAAAGGAGGGGGAGTATCGATATTCATCAAAGACACCCACACCTCCAGGTTGGTGGCAAAACACGAAGCATCAGAGACTATCCATGTGCAACTAACAGTGGGTAAAACTGCCTTCCAGTTTATAGCCTGCTACAGACCACCCTCCCAAACCCAGGAACCCCACTCGGCCTTCCTGAGAACACTGGAAAATATGAAGGTCTCTCCAAACACCATTATATTGGGTGACTTCAACTACCCAAACATAGACTGGGAGCATTACTCTAGCTCCAACACCCTAGCCCAAAGGTTCCTAGAATTTATTAACTCAAATGCTATGGAACAACTTGTTACCACTACCACAAGAGGGGAAAACATACTGGACCTGATCATCACCAACATGGGGACTCTATGCTCCAGACCAGAAGTGTATCCCTCACTGGTAAGATCAGACCATAAACTAATCTCACTAGATATTCACATCCCGACCCCACCCCCTGCCAAGAAAACCACAGTGAAAAACTTATCTAAAGCAAATTTCACACTCCTCAAAACTGAGGTGGAATCCTTCAAAGCCTCCGGGCCTGTGGAAAATACAGCCCAGACCGCAGAATCCTTTATAAACGCATTCTATGAACACCTTCAGGAATGCATGGATCATGCGATCCCAAATAAAACTAAGACCCAATCCTCCAAAGGCAGACGTCCTGTCTGGTGGACCCCAGCCATAAACAAACTATACAATAGAAGGAGGAAGCTACTAAATGATAGAGCAAAATCCCAAAAAGGGAAGGCATCACTGATCAGTATTAGCAAAAAACTTCGGGCACACATAAAATTGTCTAAGGCCAGCTTCGCGAGAAAAATTGCACAGGACACTAAGGATAATCACAAGGCTTTCTTTAGTTATGTTAGGAACCTGGGTGGTAATTCCCAGATATGCTCAGAATTAGTCCAAAATGACAAAATACACCGAACCCACAGCCATTGCCAACATCCTAGCTGACAGGTTCAGCAAACTCCCCCCCCCCACCAAAAGGGCAAATATCTATCCCAGCAGAGTGCTGCCCCCCTGACATCTCAGATGCTCAGGTAAGAGCCGCCCACTCCAAAGCAAAAAACACAGCATCAATGGGACCAGATGGTGTCCCGGGCTGCGTCCTACATGAACTCCAAGAAGAGCTAAACCCAAACATAAAACTACTGTTCAATCTCAGCCTTACTACAGGATATGTGCCCAAAGAGTGGCGTACAGCAACAGTGGTCCCTCTCCATAAAGGTGGTGCCTCAACGGATCCTGGAGACTATCGCCCCATAAGCCTGACTAGCTTGGTCTGCAAAACTATGGAAAGGATCATCATGGTCCTCATAAATAAAGATATTGGGGACCTACAAACACTGGATCCTACCCAGTTCGGCTTTAAGGGCAGATCCTGCCTCTTAAACCTGGTTGATTTCTTTGAAACAGTCACCAAGGCCATTGACGAGGGGAAGGTGGTCCACACAGCCTACCTGGACCTCGCAAAAGCCTTCGATACAATACCCCACTCGGGCATTATAGATAAGCTCACCAGCTTAAATATAAACCCCTATGTCACTAGATGGATTGCAAACTGGCTCAAGGACAGAACCCACATGGTTAGAATTGCTGGAGCCATGTCAGACTCCAAACCAGTTACAAGTGGTGTCCCACAAGGCTCAGTCCTGGGACCTCTCTTGTTCGGTATATATTTCTCAGAGGTACAGGCCAACACGGAAGGACTGTGGCTGCTGACCAAGTTCGCAGATGACTGCAAACTGGGCGCCATAATCGACTCTCCGGCCGACACAAGCATCCTCCAAAAGGGCCTCATAGAAACAGACAACTGGTGCCAGAGCCATGGCCTCAAGCTAAATGCCAAAAAGTGTATAGTCATCCCCTTTGGCAAAAACAAAGTGCCTACAAATTACCACATAGGTGGTAATCCATTAAGTACAGAAGAAGTAATTAGGGACCTGGGGACCCAAGTTGATAGCAATCTCTCATTTGACAACCACGTGGCCAAAGTGGTTAGAAAAACATTTTATATAGCCCACCTAATCATGAAGGGATTCACATCTAGATCAGGGAGGTCATCGTGCCTCTTTACTCATCCCTCATCAGGCCCATAATTGAGTACAATGCCCTTTG